>NC_052619.1:64950538-65250538 GCF_016545825.1 Eucalyptus grandis | reverse complement strand
TTAAAAAAGGAGGGGTGGGCCCTTCGCAGCGGCGGCCCTTGCCGCTGCCCCCTTTTTTTTTTAATTCTTAGTTTTTTTATTTTATTTTTAAATTTTTTAAATAATTTTAGTTTTTAAATGTTATAAACTTTTAGTTATTTAATATTTTTTTTTAAATGTTACTTTACAATTTTTTAATTTTAATTTTTAATTTTTTAAATAAGTTTAGTTTTTAAATGTTATAAATTTTTATTTGTTTAATATTTTTAAAAGAAACTTTATTTTTTTAATTTTTAGTTTTTTTAATTTTTTTAAAATGTTACTTTTCAATTTTTTAATTTTATTTTTAAATGTTTTAAATAAGTTTAGTTTTTAAATGTTATAAATTTTTATTTGTTTAATATTTTTAAAAGAAACTTTATTTTTTTAATTTTTCTAAATTTTTTGTTTTTAAATATTTTTATTTTATTTTAAAATGTTTTAAATAAATTTACTTTTAAATTTAATTTAATTATTATTTATATTAATTTTTTTAACATGTCAACACCAAAACGACGTCGTTTTTGTATTGTTTAGTCACGTTAGCGTGCAAAACGGAGTCGTTTTGCATTTCGTTTGCCGGAAAATCACCACGTTGGCATTTTGGTTGAATTTTAGCCGGAGTGGCACTTAAATGATCTATTTTGCTCCAATTTTGGCACTTAAGTGTCACTTTCCAAACTTTTGGCACTTAAGTGTCCATGCCAAATTTTGGCACTTGAAGTGTACTTTACCCCATAAAATAGCTATTGTTCTGACAAGCTCATCAAGTTCAATGCATTATAAATTTGCTAACCATAAAAGTGAAAACCAATAATTAATAGCTTGTTTGAACAAGAAAAAGAAAATTCAACATAAAAAACAATATGCAAACAACTCCCTAATTCTTCACTTTCTTTGTTTTCACACCAGATGAATTCTTGGCTTATGGTGAAATCTCCGGTCTAACAACGTGGACACATAAAATTTTGTCTATGACATGCTTGGTATAGTTTGGCGGAAAGATGGAGCGGATCTAGAATGCGACAAATTTCGTATTCAAATCATAACATTCCTATCCAAAGTAACTTTGGTGTCCACGACTGACGTGGAATGCCTATATATTATGCAATATCCGGGGCCTTGGTCATAAATCTCGTTAGGTAGGCCAATCGTTAGACAAAAAATCCCACGTTAAATCTCATACAGAAAACGATGGCCTGACGCACCACCGTCCTGTCCCATTCGATCGCCAGCCGACCCATCCCACGTTAAGCATGTAAAGAAGAAGAAGAAGAAGAAGAAGCTGGCTTTGGGCGACTTCCCCTCCCGTTCCTGTCTGATTGCTTTATATCGTCAGCCGTGCGTACGTGTTAAGCAACTTGATAGATACACGACATGAGATTGGACGGTAAGTAATGATTTGACATTATTTTTAACATCCGTAAATCTTATTAGACCAGGTGCGAGTTTTTTATTTATTTATTGAATAATCGCATTAGTCTTCTCGAGACACTATGGAGTCTTCCAATTCATGAAATATTTTATCATAGGATGCTGACCTTGACTTCCGCTAACCAATTATAGGGCAGGTCGAATGGTGAGGATTCATGAGATGGGACGATAAGTATTAATATGACAATTTTTTGTAGCGTCCATCTATTATGATAGCCTATGCGTTAGTCTTTTTGTATTGGCTAACAAGCGTGAAAAGCGCCTGAATGAAGCTAAGCAAACAATGCATGGAAATCTTAGATTGAGATTCGTAGAGTACTGTTTAGACAAGTTTATCATTTTGTTTTCAACTGTGAATAAGAAAATAATTCAACTCGTTTTTAGTTCAATTAAACATTTCTTAATTAAAAGCAAGGTGATATTGTTCTGTCTCTCACTCATTTTATTAAAAAAATTGAGAATTCGAATTGGGGACCTAGATATGCAATGTTAGGTGACCTAACATAAAAAAAAGAAAAAAAAAGAAAAGAAAACCTCATCGTCACATTTCCTTGTCATAAATCATGTGACAATCCACGGGACAAACATTTTGGCCCCACAAAATGCACAAAGCAATCCAATTTTGTTTTTTTTTAGCAAATGGGAACTTTTCTTACGTGCACGACATTAGCAATTTCTTCGGATCAACTTTTCTCCTACCCCGTATTTCCATCGCACACCATCGCACCACGTCATCCATTCACGATCTATTTAAATATTCTAAGAATCGAGACCCAATTTCCTTGCGATTGCCTTTCTAATCTAATTTACCGTGAAACAGGTGTTGTCAAATCAAATGATGACATTTATATTCTCATCATCACATTAGCTTTCAAAAAGAATTACTTAGATCACCATACTAAATGCCTCGGGAATTCGATGTTAAAGAACAACTAGTAGAGTAATCTCTAATATTACCTTAATTAGTTAGGGTGTTGAAACCGTTCGAGATTAGGGCATGTGCAAAAAGTCTAAACCTAATTGGTTCATAGGGCATAATGGATATTCCATAGGCTTTTAAGGTAGCCAAGTTTTTGTGTAGTGTCCTTGAGTTATAAAGAACAAAAATTCTCTTTGGTTGAAACTATCGATCATCAAATACGACCACTTACGAGGATTTCAAGTTTTGAGAATAAAATTTAGTACATCATTAGTTGTGAAGCTTTTTAATCACCAGATAGAATTTCTTGACACATATGAAATAAGTTGGTCATGATAATTGAACCTCTGTTCATGAGATTGGGTCAGCCATGAGTTACTCAAATTCCTTAAAACAAGCACCTTAAGATCTAAGTGCTTCGATGAGAATTTTTTTTGTTTGGTCGAAGTTCAATGAGAATTGGAGTTGAGAAAATTTTACACCTTTTAGCATGTTAATCTAAAGTTATTAAAGAATACTGAATTTCTAAGTTTATCCTATCCATGACGCTTATTTTCCTATATGCCTTAATAAATTGTTTTCTTTTAAGCTGGCCCCATGATGAACATACTACGGTTTAGTTAAAAAGTAAGTCTTAATTTGCACTTGACAGAGGCGACAATATTTGCTTCCAACTGGGGTTAGATGTGCTCCATATATATAACCTCATGAATGGAATTAACAGTCAATGACCGGGTTCAATTTGTATATTTGAAAGGCTCACATCTAGGGATTTCCTTCGTCCCGGTAAGGTGACTATAGTTTTTTTTTTTTTTTGCTTTTGTTTGATTATGAAAAGAGTGAGAGTAGGTGATCAGTGCAAGCGACTCCTTTGGGTATTACCATAAATATCTCCCTCCTGTTGCAGAAATTTGGTTTAAGCCAAAACTGTTCCACGCCATCTGTGACTGAGTTTGGTGAGCCCATCACCATAGTTTCATTAATATACTAGTGATTAAGAAGTTTCTTCACATGAAACATGCGACAGCTTGACAACATAGTACAAGTTGTTTTGAGTTTCATTTTTGACATAAATTGAATTTTTAACCTCTTGGAAGACAGTCCCCACTAGATCAATCACCTTTGTGGTAACTTTGTTTGTGTAGAGCAACCATAGATACACAATATCCTTCTATTGTCCGTTAGGACCTTGTTAAGAGAGCATGCTATCATTTTCTCATAATATGCATGAATTGAATTTTCAAAGTGTATCAACAATTTTTTTTTTTTTTTTTGTTATTTAAGTTTTTTCGCCTAGTATTTTAAGACAACTCGTTAATAAAACTCAGGAAAATAAATAACGTCTTTAATTTTAATTACATGCGGGGCAATATGACGTGTATCTAGACTCGTCCTGTGTATGGCTAAGCACATGCCGACATGAATCTCACGAGTATCTTGCCTAATTTTGTCCTCTACTTGGAAGGAGTAAGGATTCACATGGCAGAGATAGATCCAACCAAGTGGACATGTCCGTGCAAACTCATGCCCATGCGTGTTTCACAGTCGAACTGAAAGTCCACTTATAATTAATGTGAAACGTCGGGACACAAATGTCTATAAATAGAAGACCCAAACCAACTCAAACGCAAGCTAATTAGAGCAGCGCCACACACACGTGAGAGAGAGAGAGAGAGAGAGACAGAGAGAGAGAGAGAGAGAGAGAGATGGAAATCATGCAAGTACTGCACATGAATGGAGGAATGGGAGAAACAAGCTATGCTAACAACTCATTGCTTCAGGTACGTCTCTCATTTTCCCACGGTGGGCACATAAAATCTCGGATTAATCTGCATCTAAAGATTGTTTCGGTGATGATGTAGCGCAATATAATCTCTTCATTCTATATCAAACTAGGGTTTTTTTTTTTAATCAAGATTTGAAATTCTATATACAAAAACGCCATTTTATTCTACCCTTTGAGGCCAAGTAACTATTGATTCAAGAATTCAAATGATCGCCCTAATTCGTAGACACATTTTTAATCACCAAGATTTCTCTTGAAGAAGAATGTACACAAAAGGGGTATATTAAAGTGCAACTTATCATTCGAGAATTCAAATGATCACCCTAATTTGCAAATACACTTTTTAATTAACAAGATTTCTCATGAATAACAATGTATACAAAAGGGGTATATTATAGTGCTAGATCTCGCAAGATCGCAATATGGTACAAACTCATTCCCGTGACACTCTAATTTGGATTAATATAGTAAATATATGGAATGCATATGGTCATTCTATATGAAGTTTCCACTTTTCAATCGTCAATATATCATTGTACGAGAATGGAAGATATAGGTAACAAATGAGATTTATCTCTTTGCACATGAAAAAACTAAAGATGCAAACTTTCTATCTCTATCTTGAGTTAATGCTTTCTCCTTTTCTATTTGTAGAGAAAGGTGATATCGATGACGAAGCCCATAACGGAGGCAACTGTTAGAGCTCTCTTCTCCACCGTCGACGCCACCTTCCAGGGAAGCCTCGCCATCGCGGACTTGGGCTGTTCCTCAGGCCCCAACACTCTCTTCGCCATCTCTGAGATCATCACCATTATGATTGATCTCTGCGAGGCGACGAACCATGAGCTGCCGGAGTTCCAAGTGTTCTTAAACGATCTCCCAGGGAATGACTTCAACACCATCTTTGGGAGCCTCTTGCCGAGATTCAAAGAGAAGTTGAGTGAGCAAATGAAGAGCAAGTATGGAGCGTCGGCAACATTGCCGTGCTTCTTCAATGGTGTTCCTGGTTCGTTCTATGGGAGATTGTTCGCTCAAGAGAGCCTACACTTGATTCATTCTTCATATAGCCTCATGTGGCTGTCGCAGGTAAATTTTTGGCCCCCAGTTTCACTCGTACAGCCTCATGGGAAACATCTTGTCCATAAATACTCCTCATTATTGATCTTGTTTTCTGAAAACTATTGTCTAACCTTTTCTTTTACTGGATAAAGTGAAGTATGTGACAGTGGAGACACAGTTTTAGGGTTTTCTTGGACAGTAGTTGCAAATCAAACTCACTATCTCTTGTCTATTTTTTTTTTTTTTTGTTAGGTCCCACCAGGATTAGAGGGAAACAAAGGCAACATATATATGGCGAGATCGAGCCCTCCGAAGGTGCTTAGGGCATACTACGAGCAATTCCAAAGGGACTTCTCAACGTTCTTGGAGTGTCGTGGGCAAGAGTTGGTGGTGGGAGGGCGTATGGTTTTGACCCTCCTAGGTCGAAGAAGTGACGATCCTTCAAGCGAAGAGTGTTGCTACATTTGGGAGCTCTTGGCTATTGCTCTCAATGAGATGGTCTCCGAGGTAATAAAAAAAAAAATCAAAAGAGAACTTGAATAATCACATGAAATATTAGGACAAAATTGAGGTAGATTGTTCTTACTGCCTCTGGTAAAAATTTGGCACTCCGAGACCGATCATAACAATCAATTGGACAGCAAAAAAATGACATTATAATGCTATTTATATGTTTATTCCTGATTCTCAAGTACCTAAAGTATATGCTAGATGACTTCAAAATTTTCTTGTGAACCTCTAGCTAGAACTTTCACATGAAATTTTTGAACGAAAGCAATAGCAAAATTTGGAAATCCTACATAATTCCTGCGATTTCTTTTCCGTATGAATCTATTCAAGAAAATCAGGGTAGAAGGAGACAAATTTATGAGGTGCTTCCACTGCGCACCCGTTCCCTCTTAGGCATGGTGTAGAAAATGGAATCCAAATTTACATGAGAAGAAAATACATGTATTAGTAGTATGCAATGGTTACATTCCCAATTACATAATCAAGCAACTATGACTTTCATGAAGATATAAACAACTTATGATTTTGCAATTGTTTCTAATTTTCAGTAGCAGAATCTAAAATTTTACATCTAACACTAATGCAGGGACTTATAGAAGAAGAGAAACTGGACTCCTTCAACATCCCTCAATACACGCCCTCACCAAAAGAAGTACGGATAGAGGTCCAAAAGCAAGGCTCATTCTCAATCGATTGCTTGGAGGTATCCGAAGTGAATTGGAATGTATTTGACACAGATTTCGACCCCAATGTTGTTTCAAAGGATGGGGAATACAATTTGGCTAGGTGCATGAGAGCTGTGGCTGAGCCCTTGCTCATCGATCACTTTGGTGAAGAGATCATGGATGAGCTCTTTAAAAGATATAAGGCTCAACTTGCTGCTTGCATGTCTAAGGAAAAGCCCGCATTCGTCAATGTCATCATTTCGCTGAAAAAGATTACTTAGATACATCACAAAAATTCACGAATATATATGCTATGAATATATGTACGTTATAGTGAAGTTAAAAAATGAATGTGTCAAGTGTGTTTACCATAATTTGAAGAAGTCGTGTCCATTTTCACTTGTAAGTACTTCATACATCTTATCTTGCGTAAGGAAAATGCGTGAGACTTCCAAGTTTTTTTTTTGGTCGGTGAGACTTCCAAGTTGAAGGGCTTGAGATTTGGAGTTTTGTTTCAAAGAATAGTCTATCGTATATCCCCATAATGCAGCGGTTTAACTGAGCAGCATTGGTGTTTTATTGATTTATTTATGCAAGGAAAATAAAAATAAAAAGCTGATTGAAGTATCAATGAACCAAATGAAAGGTTTTACTCCAACTTGTAACTGAGAATGTTAACTTTTAAAAAAATTAATGAAGCCATCTTCATTTAAGAACTTGGAGGCATAAATAAACTAAAAGTAGGGAGTCACTATAATAATATACAGCACTATGAAGAGGGTTTTCAGCAATAGGACCCAGCCCCTAACATTTCGTAACTCGTTGGATATAGCGATGATATTGGACAATGATGGAAAGTTCAAGAATTTAAGAATTCAAACAAGCAAGCCCTTAATTAGCTCTGGCAATTTTAAATGGAGTAATGTTATAGATATTGAGACTCATAACATTAAATAGGTTCCCTAAATGATGTGGCAAACTGTAAGTCTTTATTCAAACTAGTGCGCACATAATGCTGGAGACCTAGGCTTGGACATGAACCTCGTTGGGTATATAAAATGCCTATTCAAAGACTTCAGGTCTGCTTTCAAGCATAAAGGCCGATCGTTAGACAACAAATTTATTAAAAACTGTTGGGAGAGAGGCGAGCGATCGAACAAAATATAGACGGAAGAAAAATAAATTGGACATCGGATTTACGTGGTTCGGTTGTAAAGACCTACGTCCACGGGGAGAGAGCAGCGGCGAATTTCACTATAGATCAAGCGTACAAAGAGATTACACACTCGAGTCACTCAAACACTCTCTCGGTGTTTCCCAAACCCCAATTACATCCAATACACCAATCTTACTTAGATGTAAATCACGAATAAGCTTTGTCGCACAAAAACACGAAGACCCAAAGCCAAGCACCCAGCACCTATGAATGTCTCTCACAAACAAAGAAAACCATGGCACTCAAAATAAGAACGGCGCTTCGATCAACAACTGATCTTCGGTGGCGTGCGGCTTCTCCTTTTATACGTAGGTCGTCGGCCGCTCCACGCACACCAGCAAAGAAGGAAATATATTGTATATATATGTGTGCCCAAGGGAGGGCCCACCTACGCTCCTTGCTTCGGCTTCACGCTGAACTTCCTCTTTCGGCTTTTACGTGCAGGGACTCCACGTACGAAGGCTTCATTCTTTCCTCTGTGCGCCCAAAGTCAAATATTTGACTTTGGGCCCCACCTTTTGAACGCGTACAGAAAACTTCACCCGTAGCTTTTATATTTTATCTTGGGCCTACGAAGAAACCTTCCTCTTAACGCGCATGCAGGTTTTCTTCCTTCGGCGTTTCGGATTCCGCAGCAAAGAGGAAACTTTTCTCCAATTTTATTTTATATTTCCTTCGCGAGTCTACCGAATTTCGCGTTTTAGCAAACGCTCAAACTCGAGTCATATTTAACAAAAATAGTGCTTGGTATTCTGTAATCAATACAATCGTAACTAAACGGCCTCTAAGTCACAAGTGCTTAAAGAACTTGATGCGGTAAATTCACTATTCAGATTGCCATTAGAAAAAAAAAGTATATAATAACCTTTCAGTTATCATATTGATGGGTTTAACGAAAGGTACTTTATCAAACATTATGATTGAATTAATACATGAACCCACAGCCTATAATATTTTAGATGTTATATTTTTCCTTATCTTTCTATATTGTATAAAGAAGGGCAACCCACGAATGTAAGAAAACAATTGACGTAAATCAAATTCGATGCATCTGCCTCTACCACCATCCTCAATACCAAAAAAGAAGAAGGAGAAGTTGACTACCGAACTATTTGTGTTTTAATAGCTAAAACGGTTAAGACAACGTAGGTATTTAGACGATTAAGCACGCAAACGTACTGTATCCTAAAGAACGGACTAAAACTAGAAGCAACATAGCAGTCGAGAAAATCGCAATCAATTTCAATATTTAGAATGAATTCAAGGACATAGAATGAGGAAATATAATAACTAAAAGGCTTTGTTTATTCACAGTTGAATTAGCACTTAATAACATTAATATCGAAGACTAAAACTAGAAGCAACATAGCAGTCGAGAAAATCGCAGTCAATTTCAATATTTAGAATGAATTCAAGGACATAGAATGAGCAAATATAATAACTAAGAGGCTTTGTTTATTCACAGTTAAATTAGCACTTAATAACGTTAATATCGAAGGGGCAAGCTTAACCATACTTAAATACTTTCAAAATTAAAGTCTTCTTGCTCGAGACATTCTGAAGTCTTCCAATTCTCGAAATTTCTTATCATGGGATATGCTGACCTTGACTTGGTAGACATTGGCCCCTCATGGCGTTTTCTTCATCATGGAGGAGTCTATAAGGATCCTCTTTTCTGGTCACTAGCAAGTAGGCCAAACATGCAATAGAAGAATCGACAAATCATAGGATAGGTCGAATAGCGAGGAATCATGAGATTGGACGATAAGTATAACTATGACAATTTTTTGTAGCGTCCGTGTGTTATGACAGTTTATGGGCGAGTCTTTTGTTATTGGCTACCAAGCGTGTGGAACCTGAAAGAAGCTGATGAAATAATGCAGCGAAACCCTAGATTTAGATTAGTAAAGTACTCTTTAGATGCATTTATCATTTTGTTTTCATTTTGTGAGTGAGAAAATAATTCAACTTGTTTTAAGTTTAATTAAACATTTCTTAGTTTAAACCAATGTCAAGTAATGCCTAATGAATATAACACAAACAAATGGCCAATGATCACTGGTATTAAATGACCCGATGTGGCAAATTCTGTGTTCAATTTTCATCGTCTCCCACCATGTTATTCGAGAATTCGAATTGGAGACTTAGATGTGCAAAGATAAGTGGCCAAACATTTAAAAAAAAAAAAAATTCATCATCACATTTTTTTTTTTTTTGGTCATAACTCATGTGAGGATGCACGAGACACATATTTTGGGCCCCACAAAATGCACAAAGCAATCCAATTTTATTTTTGTATATGTAAACTTCTTCTTATGTACACGACCTTCGCAATTTCTTCAAATTAACTTTTCTTCTTCCCCGTATTTCATGGTGGCGTCTAGTGCGTGCGCTATCGTGTGGCAAGCTCCTGCAATGTGTCACACCGATATTAATTGCTCACATAAAGTAACTCTTGTGAATTCATTAATTGCAATTGCAACATGTATGTGGCACATGATTTTAACAATTTAATGTTTGAATTTCAACAGTTTGAAAGTGGATGGGAGTCATAATATAGCTGTTGCAAAAAAGTAATATCCATCCTTTGCTAATCGGTTATAATGCAAATTTTTTTACATACCAAACTTAGGTAATTAGGAAAGATTGTTCAAGAAGTCATAAATCTATTATACAATGACTAATTCAGTTCTAAATCTTTTAGTTGTATCAATTTAATAATAAATTTTTTAATGATTTGCCAATAATCTTAAACATTTTGATAATTTGTAAATTTAGTTTTAAACTTTTTTAACGATCTACCAATTTAGTCATTTCAAATAATTGTGGCATGAAATTGCTGATATGGTGGTCTAATTAGCATTGAGCGTTCTACGTGGCACGCAGGTGTTGGCATGGAAAAAAATTTAAATTTTTTTTTCCTTTACTTTTTCTTTTGCTTAGTTCTTTTTTTTTTTTTTTTTCCCTTCACCGGCCATTATTGGGCCTCGTTGATGGCTAGCGAGAGGTCACTTGCCTACCCTTACCTAAGACAGACAAGGATGGTTCTCGCTTAAGGATAACAACCTCTGCTGGCCATCAATGAGGCTCGACAATGGCTGATAGAGGGAAAAAGGGAAAAAGAAAAGAAAAAGAAAAAGAAAAAGAAATTAAAAAAAATTGCAAAAATTGTCCAAGTCAACAATTTCGGATTAAAATAGGCTAAAAAGACTAAATTGTCAAATTTTTAAAAGGTTTATGATTAAATTAATAATCATAAAAAGTTTTAGGACTAAATTGGGACAGGTGAAAAGTTTAGGACTAAATTAATAATTTGTCAAAAGTTTTCGGACTAAGTTAACACAATTGAAAGATTTAGGATTGAATAGGCCATTGTATAATTAATTTGGGACTTTTTGGACATTTTTGCTAGTCAATCGAGAACCTTTTAATATCTAAATTTTGACAATTCATTTAGTCATTCATTACATAGAAAAATTATGAGTTGATTCTAACTTCTAAACAAAAATATTTTTAATTTGCACCTACATATTACAAGCATTTTAAGCCCACATAAACGGCATTTTTAATGGACTTAGGCAAGGGGATTTTAAAGTTAATTGAATTAATCGGAGCAAACCCATAAAGTGCAGATTTCGGCCGGCCCATCTGATCTCGTTGATGAAGCCGGAAACCCCGTGATGTTCTGAATTAGGCCGGTAGGGGAAACTTAAAAAGAAACAATGTATGGGTCCTCACGAATTTTTGGGCGCAGGAATTATTTCAATGCGCTTTTCTAATTCACAGCTGAGTGGAATAACTTGGCAGAAGACATAAATGAGGGACAAACCTCGTGCAATGTGATTTGTGATTTTTCTTTTTTTCCATTCACCAAGCCGACTGAGTCACCTTTGGGCAATAAAAGAAAGACCAATTGAAATTGGTAGGAGGGGCAGAACGGAGAAAAAGGATCAACAAATGAGGAAAGAACAAAAAGGCATGGTCAGGCCACGGGCGTTGAACAGATACAGAAAGAGAGAGGAAGCATGCGTAAGGGGAAATCACAGAGATGTGTGCGTATGCCATGAACAAAGAGAAGATGACACAAATGGTTCATGAATTTCTGGTTTAATATGCAATGCGATCTTTAAATTTTTAATTAGTTTGATGTGGTATCTCAAGTATAGTTCAATATACAATGCGATTCTTGAACTTTTAATAACATAAAATATTTTCATATAATTTAGGGATTTAATTGAACATGTACCAAAAATCGATAAATCATACTGAACAAATTAAAAGTTCAGGGACCATATTGATATTGGGTTATACATTGAGGATTATATTAAATAAATTAAATGTTCAGAGATTAAATTGCACATTGATCCAAAGTTCATGAATCATTTGTATCATTATTTTAATAAAAAAAATTAGATAAAAGAAAAAGAAAGGGCAGATGCAATATTTGTTCAGTTACGAATCAGGATTCTCGTTAGCTCTGAAGCTGAAGAGAAGACATTGGCACCGCCAGCATAAGATCGCAAAGGACTATGTCTTCAGCAAGATGTTCGCAGAAAAAAGAGGGGAGAAATTCAGAGCAAAGAAGATTCAAATCAAGATTCACGGCCATGCATTCTGCAGATGAACATTCACGTGGGCAATTCATTAACTCTGCGGTGACAATTTTTGGATTGGATCACTTAGTTCGAAGCAAAAAGGATCTTAGTTCTTAAATGCTCAGATTTGAAGAGAGATCCACCCGCAATCATAGAAACAGCTTCAGACTCCACAGGCCCAGAGGCAAGGAGGGGCAGAGAGACATTCACCTCACAATCCTCCCATGATAGTTCATCTACTGACGTCCATCACCAACTTCACAGGCACCCTATCGCTCACTCGCAAGTTCACTACACCGCCCGGCGTTCCTTCCGGTCCCCTGCACGATCTCCAATAGGCCAATGCGCGTCCCGCCTCTTTACCACGTCTCAGCCCGCTACACCCCCAACCACTGTGACCAGCACCTTCCAGCCGTGGCGACTACCTCCAGCAACCACCGGGACCACAGGCTCAACCACCCTTATGCTCGGATCAGCCCCGCAGTCCACCTCCCGTCGCCACTCCATCACGCTGCCGCTCAACCACCATTGCCCAGTCAAGCTCCAGCCACCGCCAGCCCGTCGTCACCTCAGTCAGGGTAAGTCGCTGAGAGTATGTGTATTATAGTGGGTCGTGTACGCGTCAGAAGCAGTGAACGGCTATGTGAATATGTTCGCGTGCGAGCGTGAGTATTGAGTGAGCGCGAGCGAATATGTGCTCGGTGCGGCAGTGTGTTCTACGAGTGGGCATGCATGAAATGAGCGAAATGTGGTTACGCAGCAAAAATACTTGCACACTAAGGAGTATGTGTGTGTGGAGTTAGTCACATAATCTAGTGCTCCTGATTTATTAAAATCGCATTATGTAGATTAACAATTATATCCCGTGCATTTCAGGTATTACATATATTTTAATTTTCATGAAAAGAAAATACCCAAGAAAATGATTAGCCTTGCATCGTTAGGTCACTTTCTTTTCAATTAAAGTAATTTAGGCATGTTTAGTGTCCTAGAGTCGAAGTCTTTTATCTATTGAAAAAAAAAAATGCCGAAATCTCTCACATTGTTAAATAATAGGATTAATTCATAGTTAATCCTAACTCATGTAAATAGAATAGCACGTAGGTAGCATGCAATTTTATTATGACATGGCTTGCATGTAACTTAGATTTCATTCTAGTTCGTTAATGCATGTTTAATTAGAACTCATATAAGATCTATTAAACACTCCTAAAGAACCTAGTCTCTCTCGTCTATGCGAGTTTCTCTCTACCTCATGGTAGTGTATACCGCTTCCCTTTACAAACCCTAAACCTAATCGGTTTTCTTGTCTCTTTACTTTGTCTCCAAAAATGGAAAATACACAAAAAAACAAAAATACGGCATGTTATCTGGTCTCCGGAGGACTTCGGATCCCATCGGATAAGTTCTTCACCGAAAACCTTCCTTGGAGATCTGGAGGCATCGGGATCTTCACCAGCCAGAAAGCATGATCGTAAGTTTTTCTTTCCGGTGGGAGAGATGCGTGATGCCATCAGTATAGTTTCTTAGCAACAAATCAACCAAACCTGCTTGTCCGATGCAATTTCCCTCAATTTGCCTTCGTCTGGCGGATGAGTTAATGAAGTAGAAAAGGAGAATCTGCGTAGGCATGGAGATGTGGATAGTCGGACTGAGTTGCCACTAGAATAAAAATTCCACAGTTAGCGAAAATGGAGAGCAAGGAGGAAAATGAAATGAGAGTGGCCGCATTATGTAAAAGTTTGGGACATTTGTGGTCTGAAGAAGATGTAGTTCAGGTGTCTGATGAAATACCTCAACAGAAACAAGAGGAATGTAGTCGAACTCTCTTCGGAAAATTGTATTCAAAACCAAATGTCAATTATCCAGCTTTCGTCACTACAATGAAAAAAGCATGGAAATCGAAGAGGTTATATGTTCCCGAAGGAACCGGGGTTATTCAGCTTTGTATTCCCAACGGAGGAGGAAAAGCAGCGAATTAAGACGAACTCACCATGGTCTTACTCCACGAATCTGATAGTCCTGAAACAATGTCTCCCTCAAGTGCCTGAGCACTGCTATGACTTTACTAAGGATGAATTAAGTACGAATTGGAGGAGTTCCCCCGGATGGAGAATAGAAAAAGTGTTTAATGATTTGGGGAAACGGGTGGGAAATGTAAAAGAGGTTCAACTCGATTCAAAAAACACTGTTCAAAACGAGAGGAGGAAGAGTCGAGTCGAGATTGACCTGAACTCACCTTTGAAGTCGGGTGCTATTATGGATATCGGAAACAGTGGCTTTGGGTGGAGTTCAAGTATGAACGCCTTCCACACTTCGCGCTTCTCTTGTGGCCGAATTGGCCACTATGCAACTGATTGCCTTGAGATTCCATACGCAACTTCACCTTGGGCAATGAACAAAAAAGGGTTATATGGACCCTGGTTGAAGGCAGAAACAAGCGATCACAGTCCCTATTGGGATGCATTTTATGGGAATATGGAGGAAGATTTAGTGGTGGAAGAAACTATACCTGTTCAATCTAATCCACCCAGGGGAATGCATTCCAGTGAACAAGAACCAGCATCAAATTTGCAAATAGTAGCATGCAGCAAAAAGCGAACAGTAGGCAGTCCAAATAAGGAGGAAAATCTAGAAGAAGGATCTGTTGCAGCAGAAGTCCGCGATCGTGGAAAACAGATACAACACTTGGAATTTCAGAAACCTCTATTATCAAAAGTTGGGAACAGTAGTAAGAAGTCGATGAAAGTGCAAAAGGCCAAAAAACAGAAATGCCTACCAGCAACATCCCCACTCCTTACAGACGAAATAGAACTCATGGAGACCCCGGTGCAACTGGTCCAAGAAGGCCAAGAATGGGCTTTGGTGGCTAGCCCTAATAAGCCACCACAGAAGCCATGAAAATTGTCAGTTGGAATTGTCAGGGGCTGGGCAACCCCCTGACAATCCGAGAACTGAGAGCTTTAATAGCTCTTGAAAGGCCTAAACTCTGTTCCTCATGGAGACAAAAATAAAGCGAGTCATGGTGGAAAAGACTTGTAAAAAACTTCAGTTTCAGAAACTACACTTGGTTAATCCAATAGGAATAACAGGAGGGTTGGCAATCATGTGGCAAGAGGAAATTGATTTAAAGGTAAATGCAAGCTCCAAACAACTTATAGACGTGCAATGTATTGATCCTGAAAGTAAACAGCTTATGCAGATCACCTTTGTCCATGCATCTAATGATTTTGGGGAGAGGCAGGAATTATGGCAGGTGATGGGATATATTAAGCCTCAGTCTTCTATTCCCTGGCTTTGTATAGGAGACTTTAATGAGATCCTGTATGTATGGGAGAAAGTTGGTAAAAAGGAAGCAGATAATAGAAGAATAGCAGCGTTCAGAACCATGATTAATGATCTATCCCTAATGGATGTAGAAAGTCAAGGCTGTGCTTTCACGTGGGCAAATAACAGGGAGGGGGCAGAGCTGGTTAAAAAGCGGCTTGACAGAGCACTTTGCACCATAGAATGGCGAGTTACCTTCCATGATGCCGAAGTTCAGGTCCTTCCAGCCATAGGATCGGACTATAGTCCCTTAGTTCTCAGTCTGTACCCTAGAGGAAGAAAAAAGACTAAGCAGTTCAGAATGGAAGTTTTCTGGACAGAACATCCAGATTATCACGCAGTTATTAAGCAAGCATGGGCAGAGAACTCATGTCAAACAGTCACATTTGCAGAGAAACTAAGGCAAACATCACAAGCATTAACTAAATGGAGCAAATGGCATTTCTCAAACGCTTATACAGAGATAAAAGAACTCCAGAAAGCATTAACAAGTCTGACGAATCAAATGATCAGCCTTCAAGTAAAGTCAAGACAGCAACTTATCAAAGCAAAATTGACACTCTCGAAAACAAGAAGAACAGTTAGGGAATGAGATCACGCATTAAATGGCTTCATTGGGGGGATCGAAATACACGGTTTTTTCATGCTACAACAGTCAACCGAAGAAAACAGAACCGTATTTCAATGCTGCAAGTAGAGGAAAACAGGTGGAGCAGAGAACCCACGAGGATACAGGCACACATTAAGTCTTATTATGAGAATCTATACAAGACTGATGGTCAGAGGTATTACCAGCCTATACTGAATCAATGCCCAACCCCAATAACTGATAATATAAACGAAAGTCTGGTGGAAGTACCAACAACGGAGGAGATCCACGTAGCAATGTTCCAGTTGGGAGCCTACAAGGCACCTGGCCCTGACGGTTTCAACGGTAATTTCTATCAACAGTCATGGGAAACTCTAAAACCTGACCTGTTGCAGCTAGTACATAACTTCTTCCGAACAGGTCTTCTTGACCCTCGGATCAACCAGACCCACATTGTGCTGATTCCCAAAGTAAAACAACCTGAAAATATCAGTCAATTTAGACCCATCAGTCTATGTAACTTTAGTTACAAAGTGATCTCAAAAATTTTAGCCAACAGACTCAAAAGATGGCTGCCACTTATCATTGAACCAGAGTAGGGAGCTTTTGTCCCAGGAAGGCAAATTCAGGACAATATCTTCATCGTACAGGAGGTGCTGCATCATCTACGCAAAACAACAAGGAGGAAAAAGCATCAGGCTATCTTAAAACTGGATATGCAGAAAGCATACGATAAGATAGAATGGGATTTTGTGAGAGATCTTATGCTGCACATGGGATTTCATGTCAAATGGGTTTCTTTAATTATGCAAAGTGCATCTCAACTTGATTACCTACAAAGTGTAAAAGTTAATGGGGAACCTACCTCCTTCTTCAGTCCTTCGCGAGGTCTTAGACAAGGTGATCCACTTTCACCTTATATCTTCATTATAATGTCAAATGTGCTAACCTGGATGATGAAAAAAGCGTTAGAAGATGGAACATTAACAGGAATACAGCTCAACAGAAATTGCCCTAAGCTTTCACATCTAATGTTTGCTGATGATGTCATATGCTTTCGGATGGAACTATATCGAGTGTCAGAATGTAGCCCAACTACTAAACCAATATTGCTATGCTACGGGCCAAGTAATCAACTTAAATAAATCCGGAGTTTCGTTCGATAGCAGCTGTCCAGCAGTACTAAAACAGAATCTTGCTACTGAGTTGAGAGTTCCTATCCTACAGAGAACAGGAAAGTATTTGGGCATACCCTCTTTGAATGGGGTCAATCTAAAAGGAGCTGTTCGCATGGATCTGGCGAGTAGATTCAAAATTAGCAGGATGGAAAGAAAAGCTATTGACAAAGGCAGGAAAGGAAGTGCTCATCAAAAGTGTGGTACAATCCTTACCCACCTATGCAATGTCTATCTTCAAGTTGCCTGTATCAATCTGCAAAGCCATAGAACAACGCATCGCATCATTCTGGTGGCAAAATGGCGACGCAAAAAGAGGGATGCACTGGAAAAGTTGGGAAACATTGAAGACTCGAAAGGATGCAGGGGGTTTAGGGTTCAAGGACCTACTCACCTTTAATAGAGCCATGCTCGGTAAACAACTCGCGATTAGCCAACTCCCCTTCAGCTCTATGGAGCGAGTGCTAAAAGGAATTTATTTCCCCGGTGGTGATGTATGGACAGCTTGAAGGGACGCCAACCCTCATGGGGATGGCACGGCTTGTTGCTTAGCGAGAGACACCATAAAGGACAACATCATATGGTCAGTAGGTAACGGAGAATCTATACGTATTAGAGAAGACAGATGGCTAATGCATGGTGTAATAGGAGGCCAATCAAATCGACAGAGCCTAAATTGGTATCGAATTGATAAATGCGGGAGCACGAGAGAATGGAACCAACAGCTAATCCTCCAACTCTATGATGAAGCAATCGCAAATGAGATATTAGCAATCCCAATATGCCAGCAAGTAAAACCAGATATGTTGATATGGACAACAAAAAACAGGGCATTACTCGTTAAGAGCGGATACAACGAGCACGGGAAACAACAGGTAAACCAGAACAAAACAGACCCTCTTGTTCTTATCAACCTCCGCGTACCTTATGGACTCAAATTTGGAGCTTAAATGTACCGCCAAAAGTTCGATCTTTCCTCTGGAGTCTATGTCAGAACGCCCTTCCTACGAGGGAAAACCTATACAAACGAAAAATTGTCACTGATCCATTATGCCCCTTTTGTTGGACGAATATTGAAACCACAGAACATATGTTGTTTCTATGCAAGTGGACGAAGAGAGTATGGGAAGCACAGATTTTCGACAAGATCAGATCGGAAACAAGCATCAGTCGAACAGATCGATGGATTGTCAAAGCTTTCCACCGAGAACAGGGTTTACCTGGTCGAGAACTCACGGGATTGGTTCTGTGGCACATCCGGAAGCGCGAAACTCCTGGATATTCCAATCAATAGAGCCGAGTCCCATGATCCGTTGAGCACAGCAAAAGAACAACAAGAGCTTTTCAGCCGAGGAAAGATAAACGGAAGTAAAAACCCAACCGATCAAACAAAAACTGACCGATGGAGACCACCAGAAGGGGATGAACTGAAACTAAATGTTGACGCGGCGTGGTGTCCCGGTGATTTTCTCGGATCCGCGGCGGGTCTTGTTCGCGATCGGGAGGGAAGATTTTTCGAGGGCTTCGCTGCAACGATTAGGGTTTCATCGGCAAGTGAAGCGGAAGCCAGCAATCTTACACGGGATCTCCTATACGCACGAAGTCAAGTCTTCTCAAGTGCAAGCCGCACGAACTCGAACAGGAAGTGGATTATTGAAAGTGATAGCTCCTCTGTCGTGGACATGATTATGGGCCGGACGGAAACAGCTTGGAATCTAAAGGAGTTAGTGCAGAGGTGCCGCAATGGGCTCAGTAGAAGCCCAAATATTTTGTTGACCTGTTGTCCACGCCAAATGAACGAAGCAGCGGATTGGATAGCAACAAAACATCGTCAACAGTCCCTACCACGTAATTGGCTAGATTCCTTCCTTTTCCACTTTGGAATATTTTATGTGCAGATATTTCCCCATCTGCTCTATGTAAGACTCCTCTTTAATTAAGCAATAGTAAGCTATCTTTTGACCAAAAAAAAAAAAAAATTAGAACTCATATAGCCTTGTCATTTAAATCAAATCACATTTATGTTAGACAAGAAAAACCCAAAAAGAAATAATCACCATTGCATTTAGAAATCATGCTTTGAACATGTATGCATTATCCACACACACACACACACACACAAAAGAGGCGTGCATTGCTTGCTTTTGAATCAACATCCTCCTGAATACTTGGTGCATTGGATGATAATGAAGCGTCGTTTTGTTGTGCTTAACACATCGAACTCTTTGCCCCATTTCTATAAATTTATTTATTACTTTGATTTATTGAGTGTTGCATTATTGGTTGCGCACCTGCATAATTGCGAATATTAGCGGATTAGGATAAAAATCGACCAAGATTACATGTTAATATATAGGTAAAGGGTACCGAAAGAGTATTAAATTTATTTAGTATAATCAAATCTCCAAATCTATGAATCTCTTCTTTGCATAATAAAAATATTCGTCTACACTTTACCTGCATATCTAATCAACCATAATTGATTAATGGCAGCTCCAAAAGGTAAGAAAGTTGCATGTTAAATCGAGTACCAAGTTGCGATTGGTAGGGCTTTGGAGAGTCCGTGCTTAACGCGAGCGATTGTCTTGTGAGAGGAACCTTTGTTCTTGTATCATAGTCCATTAGCTTTTCATTAGGTAGTTCATCTTTGAGAAAGTTGCGACACAACCTTAGAATGCAACTTCATCTCTTCAATGATTAATGTACGACATTTGCTATATCATTATTTAAAGTGCCGGACTTAAACGTGAATATATCTTGCATCTTACCATGACAAATTCACAAGCAATTGGCAACACATTTTGTTTTGGCTCAATTTCAATGTTTTTTCTCATGAAGTTACGTCAATTCTAGTGAGATTATAAACATACAAGTGCAGATGCATGCATAACAAATATAGTGTTTTGTTGGACACAAATGACAATAGGAAAATGACACTCGAACATTGCAATCGTTTATCCTGAAATATAATATGGCTAAACCGACACATATATTTTATATTAACGAAATGCCATATAATTATTAAAATTGATGGAACCGTCTGCTTAAGCTTGTGAGGTTCCTCGTGATTGGTTGTAACGTTCATATCAGGCAATCAGCATTATATAATTGAAATATCATTATTAATAAAACCGCATTGCTTTTTTAGTCTTCAAACTTGTTATTTTTTATTTTTTAATTTTTCCTTTCGATTACCATGGTTGCCGGTGGATATAGTCCACACCCATTAAAATCTATAGCAATTTGGGCTTTATTATTCTAAATTCATAAGAATACATTCATTAAATTTAAGTTAACCCATATAGGACCTATCTCGCTGAACATAAATTTAAAAAATGGTTCTCTAATCCATTTGACATCTCCAATTCTTAATAAGACAAAGTCCATCTTTCACAAAAACTTACTCTATGCTTTAATCTTCTCCATCTGCCTCTTTTATGCTTTTCTTCTCCTTTTGATTAATAACACATGGCCCTTTTTTTTTTTTTTTATTGAACGGAACTTTCTTGATAATAAGAAGTATAGACAGATGTGACGATGCATGACCAACTTTTGCCTTATTACTGGAATAAAAAAGTCCTTAGTGATTAGAGCAGTGTTTATGTTGGTGATGTGCGAATAATTAATCCATCATTTTGCCCGTGCTTTTTTTTTTTTTTTGAGCAAATGCCCGTGCTTCTTTGACCTAATGAAATTATGACCTCAGATATCTTTTTTTTTTTTTTTTCAATTGGACTTGATAGTATCAAGGTCAAAGTCACCTCAATTTTATGGATTCCTACCAAAGTGAAACTCTCCTCCTGTAATATCTAACTCTCTATCAATAATCGAGTCATTAAGTGATTTCAAACAAAAAAGTCATCTTTCTTTAAATAAGAAATGAACGAATTTTTCTATAGTTTTTCTTTTGGATTTGTTATCTACAACAATAAATTTTGATGATTGTTATGCAAAAAAAAAAAAAAAAAGTTTCCAAGACTAATATATTTGATTTTTTTCTCACTCATAAGTTACAGTAAAAATATATATTTTTGGCTAAAAATATTTTGGTCATAAGATAAGTAAAGTTAGAATATGAACTTTCTAGTAGTTGCCAGAGTTTACTAGGAGTACAATAAATTTAAGAAACGTAATACAACATGTATACAATTTTTTTTAGGGAAAAAACCACTAAAAACCCCAAACTTTATCCAAAGTGACAAATTTATCCCAATTTTTTTTTTGTGACATGAAAAACTGCAAACTTTACTAACCGTGACACATTTACTCCACCAAGGGCATTTTCGTCTTATTTTTTTTCCATTTTTCGTTTTTTCTTCTTCTCTCTTCCCTTTGCCAGCCATGGTGGAGGGAAACCGGACTTAGGCGAGGGCTGCCCTTGCCGATGTCGGGCGAGGGTTGCCCTTGCCTGGGCTAGCTAGGGCAGCCCTCACCGGCGTTGGGCGACGACCTTGCTTGCGTCTAGCAATTGTTGCCTTCACTAGATCTAGCAAGGGCTGTCCTCGCTTGACTTCGACGAGGGTCGCTCTCGCCCGTGTCAAGTGAGGGGTACCCTCGCTAGGTCCTCACCTAGCAAGGGGCACCTTTGCTCGACCTAGCCGAGGGCCGCCTTTGCCCGACATTGGTGAGGGCAACCCTCGCCCGATCTTTGGCGAGGGCAGCCTCACCTGAGTTTGGCTTCCTTCTATCGGCCATGGCGGAGGGAAAAAAGAAGAAGAAGAAAAAAGGAAAAAAAAAGAAAGAAAACTTAAAAATTAAAAGATGAAAATGCCCTATAATTTAGGGTAAATGTGTCATACGGATACAAGTTCAGGATTTTTTGTTTCATGAAAAAAAGTTTAGGGTAAATGTGTCACGGTTGGCAAAATTTGGGGCTTTTCATGTTACAAAAAATATTTAGGGTCAATTTGTCACTTTGGGCAAAGTTTAGAATTTTTTGTTGTCTTTTTTTTTTTTTATTCTAAAATTTGATCAGGTTGATTGTCTAATAGATTCATTTATACATCATATAAAGCGAAGAAAACCTCCTTCGTTTAAGAGATGTAAATTATTATTTTTTTCTTTCTGAAATGTCAATCACTTTCTTCGTATTGTGTATATTACCAGCTATTGCATTCCGTGATTTAAACATTCATGTTTCTCGTAATAAGGTAATTTGGTTTATTCACATAATAATAGTACATTATGAGTGAAATCAGTGATACGACATCACATTATGTCAATGGTAAGTTTGACCGTCAATTCTTTCAATTTATGCTTTCTATATCAACATCCTTAACGAAGAAAGCCCGTAAAAGCACTTCAAATTGTTTTTTTTTAATCATTTAACATCATATAGATTTCTAAAAATTTATAATTTTATTAATTTTTTTAAATCTATTTTAAAGTGCCACGTGTCTTTCGTCAATGATGATTTGTCCATCGTACAACTTTTTTATGGTCGTGGTCTGTTTTAAATATATGCATGGGGGTGTTTATTGATTTTATTATATATATATATATATTGCAAAAGTTTAAGATTGAAATGATCTTTGGATTTGCTTAATTAAAAGTGTAGCAACAAATTGTTTTGAGAAGGAAAAAATGATTGTATTTTTCGGTGTTTGGCTAAATTTTGAATATGAAAAGGAAAATATTTTTCATTGTTTGGAAAAAGAAAATATTTTTTGTCCTAAATAGATGTGCACTATTTTTTTTTTTTTTTTTTATGTTTGATCTCGAGCCTAGCTTCTGCGAACCCGAGTCTATAGGCCAGGCCCGGGTCCATCAAGGGTAAACGCCAAACTCCGTGCCGCGCCTCCTTGCACCGTGGCTCAGATCCATCAAGACATGGTGTTGAACACTCCCGAAGTCCCGAGCTTGGCAACATTATAGAACTTTTCCAGAGGAAATCATTTATTCATTCTGCACCCCAATAAATTGGAAGAGAGTTCGTCCATGAGTAATTTGATTGGCAAAATAATGCTAGAAATCATTTCTTCACCTAAATTTCTCATTGAAAAATATAGATATATAGACTAGTGTATGAGAGGTTCTTTCGGCTGCCACTAGAGAAAGGTCGGCATGACAAACATGAAACAAGTAAAAGGAAGTGTTAGACACGACATAGAATAGAAAGAAGAAGAGGACACAACACATTCTTATTAAAAAATTCATACGGTTCACCGTCCCCCATTTTTTTTTTTTTATCAAAATAATATAGCTTTCATTAGTAACCAAAATATGGATAACACGAAGTCTCAACCATTAGCCTAGGATCTTATTAAATCTCCTTTGTCCAACCGCACAAAGCAAAAAGGTGCCCCGCCATCTTTGGATTCTGGTTGCATAGCGAGCATATAAAGTTAGCTATCATCATCTAGGAAGTATCAACACTCTCCGGAAGCTTTTGTGTCATGTCGGATACTCTGATACGTGTCTAACACTCTTCGACACTCGTTGACATTTGGTCAACATATCTCAAAAAATCTGATACCTAATCAATTCTCCTTATAATTTGAAACACAAGAGTCAGAAATTTTGACATGCTGATCAATCCCCTCCAAGTTTTATGGATTATTGAAGTGGAGTTGAATTTGTTAAATTGAAATAATGAATGATATTAATAAATGGTGAATTAATGTTTTTAATGAAAATTCATTCTATGCTCTTTTTATTATTATTTATTCGTAAATTTGAATCAAATTAATTTGATTAAAATAATCATGTATATATAAAATTATATATTTAATATACAATGTATTCCAAAGTGTCGGAATTCTCTATTTTCTTAGAAACGGCGTGTTGGCGTGTTGCGTGTCACATATCGGTGTTGGTTCTACTTAGATCATCATTCTCTTGCACATGCTCCATACTAGGAACCTGATTTTAGGACAAGTCCAAAGTTTCCAAATTTCATTCCATAAGGATTTTGGGATTTGATATGAGGTACATGGTTGTGTTTTTGGTTAGTCTCTTTCACGATCCCAAAGTCTATTGTAGCCACTCTTAACTTTATATTCTCTAGAACTATTTATTGTCCAAAGTAACTTATCAGATCCTAGATTTAAGCTTAGATGAGTCACTAGTATTTCTTTGGCCACTCTATGCTCAAATAATGAGGTACGGACATCTGGAGTGCCAAAACTTGACATAGAGGGACACTTAAATCTTAAAAATTTGTAAAGTGACACTTAAGTGCCAAAATTGAAGCAAAATGGATTACTTAAGTGCAATCCGGCCAAAATGCCGATGTGGCGATTTTCCGGCGAATGAAGTGTAAAATGAAGCCGTTTTGCACGCTGGCGTGGCTAAAAATACAAAAACGACGTCATTTTGGTGCTGATGTGATAAAAAAATTAATACAAAAACGACGTCATTTAAATCTCCCTTCGTGCTAAGTTTTGGCACTTGGGGTATACTTTTGCCCTCAAATAATATATTAATTTTCTAGGTATCCCACTCTCCTGTGTTTTGATTATCAAATTTGCCACCAATTGAGGATCATTTCTATTTGGAGGATCTCCAATCTTACTTGAGGGTAGCCATCTATCCTTTCTAATTCTGACTTTTCCACCATCACCTACCTCTCATTTAATTTTTGGTTCAATCATTTCATGACCCATCAGAAGACTTTGCCATCCCTAAGAAGGTCTATGACCTTTGTTTGCATTTCACAAATCATCTCTAGAAAAGTACAAACTCTTCAATAATTTGCTCTATAGGGCACCTGGGGCTTGGATGAGCCTCCAAGCTTGTTTTCTTAGCATGGCTTTGTTAAAAGCAACAAGATCTCTAAAGCCAAGACCTCTAGAATCCTTTCTGAATTTCAAAAGTTTCCCAACTTTTTTAGTGGACACCTTTCTTTGTTGTATTTTGTTTTTACTAGAAAGTTGATATTTGTAGTTCAATTGCCCAACAAATGGAAATTGGAATTTTGAAAATTGACACAACATATTGTGGCAAAGTTTAGACCAGTGTTTTAATTAGGATGTCTTTCCCCACCTTTTATATTAATTTCTCTTTCCAGCTCTCTAATTTTCCATCCACCTAGCTAGAACCCAATCGAACATTTGCCTTTTGGTTTGGCCCGAATATGAAAATATTCCAAGGTATTTTCCTATTTTCTCTATGAGAGGGACCCTTAATTTAGTTGCTAGGTGTAATTTCAAACTCTAGGGATAGTTCTTTTCAAAGAAGATACTTGATTTGTTGAGTTTTATGACTTGACCCGAGGCAAAACAGTATTGATTAAGGATATTGGCCAGGTTTTGGGCTTTGGTAATCAAGCCACTTAGGAAAAAGATGGCATTATCAGCAAACAGGAGGTGTGATAGCGTGGAAAATGTAGTGTTTAATCGGATGCTCTTGATGGTGTTGTCTTCTACTGCTTTATTTATGAGGGAAGATAGAGCATTTACCATAAGAATGAAAAGATAGGGGGATAGTGGATCACCCTGTCTAATATCTCGGGATGGACGAAATGGGGCATAGGATTTGTGACATTCGAGATTTTGCTCAACAATATAGCAAGCCCTAAATACTTGATAGTCTATGACACGTTAATGAGCTCGTCGTTGGACTACGCCATTTGCATTTCCATCCCCGTCATCACCAAGACAACTCAAACGTGACACCTTGAGCTATGCCAAGTTATCAATCGTGACACTGCAATGCCGCATCATCACCGAACCCAAGCCAACTTAGCCCTACTGCTCCATTGTCGTGCCACAGGGTCACCCAAATTGGCGCCACATGCCTTGAAGAATACCACGTCCCCTCTCTCACCGAGTTGGCCACTAACGCTGTTAAATTTATATCTCGAGTTTGAGTGTTTATAAAAAGCGATTCGTTGGATTCCTTAAAATTGCACAAAAGAAGAAATAATTAAATGAGGAATTTTTCTCTTTGGAACGAAGCTGCCAAAGCCCCATGCGTTGCCGAAATCCTTTGGTGTGAAGCCTCTGCACGTGAATGGAAAATAGTTAGGCCTAGAGCCAAAGTGTTGACTCTGGGCACACACACATATTTCGCGTGTGGGCTTCTGTACGTGAAGCAAGGATAAGGTGGGCCCTTGATGGGCACACGTATAAAAGGCAATTTTTGCAAGTCTTCGGCTTCGAGGGTTTCTTCTTTTCAGTGAGTTGCTGCCGCACGTCCACGAGAGAAACGAAACTTGCCGCGAAAGAGAGAAAAATCCTACGAAGCCGCACACGATCGTTGAGCGAAGCCACATATTGAAGCGCCGTTTACTTTGAGTGCCGTGGGTGTTCTCTGTTTGTGAGAGACGTCTGTAGGTGCTAGGTGCTTGAAAGCGGATCTTCGTGTTTCTCGTGCGCCAAAGCTTATTCGTGATTTAGATCCAAGTAAGATTGGTGTATTTGGTGTAATTGAGGCTTGGGAAACACCGAGAGAGTGTTTGAGTGATTTGAGTGTGTAATCTCCTTGTATCGCTTGATCTATAGTGAAATTCGTTGCTACTCTTCCCGTGGACGTAGGTCTTTATGATTGAACCACGTAAATCTGGTGTCCAATTTATTTTCTTTTTCTGTCTATATTTTGTTTGATCGCTCGCCCTTTATCGCAACAGTGGTATCAGAGCCAGGCTTGGCTAAGTTAAAGCGAATCGATGGCGACGAAGAAGTAAAAGTGAGAATCGGTCGATTTGATGGGAATGATTTTAATTTTGGAAGATGCAAATTGAAGATTATCTTTCCCAGATGAAATTGCGCTTGCCCTTATCTAGGGAGAAACTAAAGACGATGAAGCAAGCTGATTGGGATTTGTTGGATAGACGAGCTATGGGTGTTATTCGGTTGACGTTGGCTCGTATCGTCGCGTTTAACATTTTGAAGGAGAAGACCACTGCTGATTTGATGTAAGCCCTGTCGGATATGTACGAGAAGCCCTCTGCAATCAATAATGTCTATTTGATGCGACGTCTGTTTAATTTGAAGATGAGAGAAGGTGCGTCAGTTACGGATCATATCAATGAACTCAATGTGATTGTTAGTCAATTTAGTTCAGTTGAGATTAATTTTGAAGATGAGGTACATGCTTTGATTCTGTTATCCTCATTGCTTGATAGTTAGAATACTACTGTTACTGCTGTTAGTAATTCCTCTGAGTCAACAAGTTTGATGTTTGATGGGGTTCGAGATTTGATTCTGAGCGAGAATATTCGTTAGAAGAGAATCTGGTGAATCTGTATCTACTGCTTTAGTAGGTGAAAATAGATGAAGATCTGTAATACGTATGGGTAAGAGTAATACTAATATGGACAGACGTAGTCAATCTAGGACTGCTAATGTTGTTTGTTGGAGTTGTGGCAAAAGGAGGCATCTTAGAAAGGATTGCCTTAAGCTGAAGAATGGTAAGGGTAAGTGAATTATAGTTGATTCTGCAGATAATGTTGCAGCTATAGCAGATAATGCCGATTATGTCTTGTCTGTCACTAATGATTCATCGCTTGACGGATGGATTTTGGATTTTGGTTGTTCTTTTCATGTCACACCAAATAGAAATTGGTTTATCACTTATCAGTGCACAGGTAGTGGTAAAGTCCAGTTAGGGAACAACGTTGAGTGTGATGTTGTGGGTGTTGGTGATGTTAAAATCAGAATGCATGATGGTATCGTGAGGACATTGACTGGAGTGAGACATGTTCCAGAATTGACAAAGAACTTAATTTCCTTGGATGCCATAGATTCAGTTGGTTGCAAGTATTCTTCAAAAGGTGGAGTTCTGAAGATTGTTCGAGGTGCCTTGATGATAATGAAAGGAATCAAGCACGGAGGCTTGTATAACTTCAAGGTGAGACAATGACAGATTTTGCCCTGGAGACGTCGGATGCATCTATTCGAGAGTTTATTGACTGCTCGAGGAAGACCTGGGTGTTTGTGCCAATGCACAAGTTTGATGCTGGTGTCAGGATCACGTGGTTGAGAGCTTTGATTGAAACGGAGACTGGTAAGTTGATCAAGCATGTGCGGACTAACAATAGCATGGAGTTCTGCTTGGAGTTGGCAAATAAATTTTGCATGAAAGAAAGCATGGTGAAACACCGCACTAGTGCCAATAAATCATAACAATTTGCAGAATTGATGAGAAGAACATTACTAGAGACAGCCCGTAAAATTATCTCTAGTGCTGGTAGTACTAGGAGAATCCTAGCTGATGTGCTTAGTACGATAATCTGCCTGGTGAATAGATCCTCATCAACTGCTATCCAATGGCAGACTCCTAAAGAAGTGTGGTTAGATAACGTTGCTGGTTATTCTATTATTAAAATGTTTGGTTGCCCATGTTATTTTCGAGTGAGTGATGGTAAGCTCGATTGGAGGGCAAGGTGCATATTCCATGGCTATGCACAAGGTGAGCGGGGCGATCGGTTGTGGTGCCTAGATATAAATTCACCCGTTGACAATAGAGAAGTTACATTTGATGAGTCTCTAGTACTTCTGACTAGGAGTAATTAAAGCAGTGTTCAAACAGATCTGAACAGTGTTCAGTTTGAGGTGGAGTTGCGATCAGAAACTCCTGAGGTAGCGAGTACGAGTACTAGCAAAGTAATCAACATAGATGATGCTTGTAGTGAGGTGGAGCCTATAGAGCCAATGGTTGCTGTAACTGCTAAAATTAACAAGGTACGTATTTGATCTCCTGATAGATATGGATGTAATAATGGTTTTGCTTTATCTGCGGTTAAGGAGGTTGCGTCGGAAAATCCTTGCAAAGCAGTTAAAGGTGCATGTGAAGTTGGTATTCCGATGAGGTCCTCGATTATGGTGAAGTTCAAGCGAGACTTGGACTTGAATAATATCTGTGGTGGTTGAGCCCATCGGGGGCTATGGGAAAGTAGCGGCAGAGTTTGAATTTTTTGTGAAGCGATTGCAATTTGGCTCAAACATCGAGCCAAGGTGGAGATTATTAAATTTATGTCTCAAGTTTGAGCGTTTATAAAACGCAATTCGTTGGATTCCTTAAAATTGCACAAAAGAAGAAATAATTAAATGAGGAATTTTTCTCTTTGGAACAAAGCTGCCGAAGCCCCATGCACTGCCGAAATCCTTTGGTGTGAAGCCTCTGCACGTGAATGGAAAATAGGTGGGCCCAGAGTCAAAGTGTTCACTCTGGGCACACACACGTATTTCACGTGTGGGTTTCTGTACGTGAAGCAAGGATAAGGTGGGCCCTTGATGGGCACACGTATAAAAGGCAATTTTTGCAAGTCTTCGGCTTCGAGGGTTTCTTCTTTTCGGTGAGTTGCTGCCGCACGTCCACAAGAGAAACGAAGCTTGCCGCGAAAGAGAGAAAAATCCTACGAAGCCACACACGATCGTTGAACGAAGCCACATATTGAAGCGCCGTTTACTCTAAGTGCCATGGGTGTTCTCTATTTGTGAGAGACGTTCGTAGGCACTGGGTGCTTGATAGCGGGTCTTCGTGTTTCTCGTGCGGCAAAACTTATTCATGATTTACATCCAAGTAAGATTGGTGTATTGGGTGTAATTGGGACTTGGGAAACACCGAGAGAGTGTTTGAGTGATTCGGATGTGTAATCTCCTTGTATCACTTGATCTATAGTGAAATTCATTCTTCGTTTCTCCCCGTGGACGCAGGTCTTTACGATGAACCACGTAAATCGGTGTCCGATTTATTTTATTTTTCTGTCTATATTTTGTTTGATTGCTCGCCCTTTATCGCAACAAACACAGCCAACGTTCGTCCCATTTGTAGCCGCAAGTGGGCAAATGCTGAGTCAACAATTACCGCCAAAGGGAGGAGAACCTTGACTACGGGAGGAGAAGAGAACAGACACATGGAGAGAGAGAGAGAGAGAGAGAGAGAGAGAGAGAGAGAGAGAGAGAGATCACTAATCTTCTGTTTTCACGCCCATCTTCAGTGCTTCTCATCCTTGTTGCTGCCCACAAACCAGAAGCAGCGAGGATCAGCAGCTCTAGTATCCGCCCTTGCTCGCTTGCAGAGGACCGACAAGGCCATTTGGCTGTCGACCACCGGACCAGCAGCTCAACCGTTGTCGCCATCGACCTCTCCTTCATCCCACCAAGTTGCGACTGCAATCCACAAAGACCCGAGGCAACTAAATATCCTCCATTCTATCATATGTCAATCGATTATATGTGACAAGGATAATTTCCTAAAAATTCATGAACATCATTTAGATTCTCGTTTAGACAGAAGTTTCAAACATGTTACGAAGGTACATTGTTGAGTTTGCAGTAGTTGAACTTGTGGTTGGGTTGTAGGAGCATGGTCGGTTGATATTTAGCACATACGGGGGCTGAAGTTATTGAAAGTATGAATTAAATTTTAGCATGTACGGGGGCTGAGGTCATTGAAATTATGAATTAAATTTGTGCTGGGACTGAACACAAATTTGGATCTTAGCCCGACTCCAAATCTTGCTAATTTTATACCGACTTATGTGACATGAACTTCATGGGGTGCTCTTCACAAAAGTCATCCCATATTGGCCATTCTACAGCATAATTTAATTTCATAATTTTTGGACTTCGTATGACAAAATTATATATTTTTTGACAAAACTATATATGAAAAATTAAGGAGTAGGAAATCTGTTTTTGGACTTACTACACCGACCCCTCCTTGTTTTCCATTTTCCAGACTTTTTGGTCAAGAATTCTAACACACGTCCTTCATGAAAGTTGAATATCACATATTAAATTTTCATAATTTTTTTTTGTCTCATTTGGCCTGCAAAATATGTATTTTTCTGTTCTATTTCATTCTGGAAAATTCTACTGTTTTGGACCCAGTTTACAAAATTATTTAGAACTATGAGCTGAATAAGATTTCAAGTCCTTCACAAAAAATGTCCCTCTAGGTCTTGTCTACCTTATATTAAAGTTCTATAATTTTTTAAGCCCGTTTCCTATACAACAGCTATCGTTTCGAAAGGTGCACCAACCGCCTTATAGGGGTAGTTAGGGCCTAGAATATGGGATTCTTTTGACAGTTCATCTAATATTGACACGAGTGGGTTCATATTAGTCTAGGGGATAAAAATGACTGAGGATTCATTAGATTCATGCTTGAGTCCTAGTAAGGTAGTAACGTCAACGTGCTTTTGAATTGAATTATGTAATTGCCGCATCATGGTATGTGTGTGATTGGGATTACCGTTGGTCCTTGGGATGACGATGCCCTGGGTTGTAGTAAGGATGCTTGGAGGGATAGCTGGGTTTCTCCAGATGCTTAGGGGCATGACATGGTCCCTTAGATATCCTTGATATGCCGAATGGGTGTGAGATGCCTAGGGGGTAATAGGATTCCCTTGATCATAATGGTAGCATGAATTCCTATCGGATATAGTCTTGGTACTTTTAAATTGAGTTATTGATATTTTTTTTTTTTTTTTTTTGGAAAAGCTACTGTTTATATTGATCTACTATGTTAATTTGAAAAGGTCCTCAAGTTAGTCGATGAGTTACTATACTTTATATTGAGGCTTTCTTTGTTAGTACAGTGATCAATTGATGTAGTATAGACCAGTGGATATTTTACTTATTGGATTAAGACTCATCGGTTGTTGACTTTATTTTTTCAAATCAATAGACATGTTGATCTAGTCCGCCTCCCCTATAGTACGTTATGGGGTATTGGTCAAATTCACATGGGAAGAGGATGAATTCATAGACCTCGGTTTTCCGAATATAGTTTTTATCGAGATCAAGTCGCGTATGGTTGTTGATATAGGACCTCAGATAGGGCAAGTCACTCTTGGGTTCATCAGGATGTACACTTGTGTTAATGGGTGCACGATGGGTCCATTGTCGCTGTTTGTTAGTGGGCTAGGAGACGAAGGCAACCTCGCCATGTAAATGAGAGGTAGGAGGGAAGTAGGATTTTTGGAGCTAGGAAGACTTTTGACAGAGTTAAGGGCCCGAGTTAGGCGACCATGTGTGGAGTTAGGCAAGGATGGGATGACCGACGTACAGCATGATGTAGTCAGTAATACTGACCTTCTGAACCCTCTAGTACACTTCACTTGTCATCTAATGTGTGTGTATATGTGTGTGTAAGAAATGAAGTTGCCGTGTTTACAAAAGTCCGCTCGCACCTCAAGATTACTTTAGTCTCTTACATTTCTGTATGCTTAACAAAAGTGAAACGACAAAAATAATGGCACTAGTAGTTCTACATTAGCCGTGATGTACTGGAGCATCACAAGATTCTCCATTCACTCTTACACTGGAAGATACTGAAAAGATGCATTTTTTGATTAATGATATCACTAAAGCCCAATTTTAGTATATAGTCACATAAGAAATCCCATTCAATCCTATCATAGGCTTTTTGCATGTAAAGTTTAAGTATTGCCTATAAATTCTGCTTCCTCTTCTGAACCCTTAACTAATGTAGTACCTCTTGGACAATAAAGATATTATCCTAAATTTGACGACCACTAATAAAGGCACTTTGTTCTAGAGAGATAAGATTTGGGAGGAGGGGTTTTAGTCTATTAGCCATAACCTTAGCAAAGATTTTGTAATTAAAGTTGCAAAGACTAATAGACCTATTTTGAATGATGCTCTTAGGGATTGTGACTTTGGGAATAACAGTAATATGAGTCTTGTTTATCTAAGAATCAAAGGTTCTTGGATGAATAAGGTGTCCACCATTCGGAATATATCTTCATGAACGACTAGTCATTGACTTTAATAGCATAATCCATTTAGCCCATCCGGCCCCAATGTTTTAGTAGCTCCCATTTGAAAAATTGCAGCTTTAACTTCTTCCATTGAAATTGGCTTAATCAATTTCTCATTCATTTCTTCATTTACCAATTGCACAGATTGATTCAAAATAGGTTGGTAGTTTATGTCTCCCACCGTAGTGTATAGCGATTGGTAGAATCCTCTAATACGTTGCCTGAGGATTGAGGGATCTCAGCTCCACGTGTTGTGGTCAACCTGTAACATTGATATTTTATTTCTTATTCTTCTTTGAACCATCGTGGCATGAAAGAATTTTGTATTTTGGTCACCCAATTTCATCCACTTGATTCTAGATCGCATACACTTGTACATCTCTTCTTGTCTCCACAAACCTTCAATTTGCTCAACAATATTTCTGTAATCTTCTTTGTCTAATTCACCATCTTCATTATTAAGCAACTCCATTAGTCTATTTCTGAGCGACTTAATCTATTGGGATGCATTTTGGAACATTTTCCTACTCCATTTTCCTAGTTTGCTTGCCACCCTCCTCAATTTTCTTGCAATATTCAGTAGGTTGATGTTATTTTTACCTCAGGCATTTTGGATCACTTCATTGCATTTGTTGTCTTCTAGCCAATACGTCTCGAACCTGAACTCCTTTTTCCTTTACATTGTATTTGGTTTCCATGAGAGAAGAAGGGACAATGATGCAAGCCTCTTGCAAGTAATGCAAAGACCTCCACGTTCGGAAATTGTACTCTCCATGCAAGGTTATAGAAAGCCCTATCTAGTCGCTTCTTTACTAATTCATCTCTCGCTCAATTATTTGTCCACATATATTTACAGCCCTTACTTTCCATATCCATTAATGGACATGAGTCCAAAAAGTCTCGAAATGCCACCACTCTATATCTATCTACCTTTAATCTTCCAACTATTTCCCATTGATAAAGAACTTCATTAAAATCTCCAATGCATAGCCAATAAAGATTTGTTGAAGAATTAATTAAACTCAAAGTTTGCCATAAACAAAGTTTCTCCTGAAAAGAGGTGGAGGCATGTAGAAATGATATCCTCATTAGGTTTCCACTATTAAGGACTTTATAGGGAACATCAATAATTTCCCTCAAACACCCTTGTACTTCCACTTTTACTTCTTCATCCCACATGATAATTAGCCCCCTCTCCCAAGCAATTCCGATAGGATTGATAATGGTAAAGTAGTAAAATCGTAGGCTCTTTCTTACTCGATCAACCATTCTTTCTTTATTCTTGGTTTTCATAAGGACCACCAAGAACACCAAGTTGAGCCTCTCCCAAGTCACTAAAGCTCTATGATGCTAGACTGTCAAGGGTGTGCCCAAACCTTGATAGTTCAAGCTTAAAATCTTCATGTATACTCTGGTGGCTTATTAGAGCTAGCCACCAAAACCCATTCCTAGACCCCTTCCCACCCCCAGATTAGAGTGTCCAATAGATGCTCCTCATCAACTAACTAGATCTGTGGAGTTCTTTTCTCATAAGGGTTAATGCACTTATGTCTTTTTGCTACTGGTGTTTTAAGTCAATTCTTGTTTTTCTTCAGCATTCTAGCCCCCTCATCTTGTTCAGACAAGGGGAGAAGCATGATATGAGTTTGCTATACTCTTTTCCCTCCATTTGAAGATGTATATTCAACCATCCTTACATCTTCCCCAAGTTCCTTTTCTGGAACATTGGGAATAATCAAAGCCAAAGTAGTCGACTCTAGATATACCCTCCTTAAAGTTTCATCTTCAAGCGAAATAGGGGTATCGGGCACTACTTCCTCCTACTCAAGTTGTTGTTCAATTTTACCATAAACGGTCTTCTAGACTGGGCTAAAATCTCTCACTTCTGCTTTCGCTAAGAACCATATCTTCCTAGTTTATCTTGGGCTAGACCTATCTCCCCATAAGGTATTATTGGACAGAAGTTAGGATAGTGTCCAATTTGTCTGCAAGAGTAACAAAAGTGTGGTAATCTTTCATATTTTAAGTCTAACCACCATTTGTTCCCTCCCATATTAACAACAATTCCTGTTTTTAGGGGGCATGATAGATCCAAGCTCACTTTCACCTTGCTAATCTTGCGTGAACTATTATTCCTCACTTCCAGTTTCACTTCCTTTACCTTGCCAAGTTTTTAGGCAATATTCTGAATAGAATCTTCGTTAATTCGAGCTTGAGGCAGCCCCAAGATATGCACCCAAATGCATTATGTGTGAATTCATGGCGGTGCTCTAGAATGTCTAGATCTCCTTTCAATAGAACAAGGAGGTTGCTTGTAAATGACTGTGGTCAAGTTTCTACGACTCTTCTTTTTTCCTCCACTAAGTCAAATATAAAGGAGAAAAATCTAGGTTCTATAACTTCACATTTCACATATTCTACCTTCCATGCTTTCCTTATTGTACCTATAAATGCTTGGAAATTGACATTTGGTTTAGAAAAAGTTTCCCATAGAGGGTTAGTTCACTTTCATGTTTTTCTTTGTTAGGGATGTTCGCTTCCAGCCCCGTCACTCTATCTTCAGACCAGAGATCGCCCATGCTTCTGCACAATGCCGCCAACCTGAGTTGATTCTCTTGGGTTTTCTCCATCCCAGACCTGTTTCAATTTTGTGCTTGGATGTTGCTGAGGGTTTGGGTTTCTGGAAAAAAAATATAGAGGATGGGATAGTGGAGTGAAGGGAGCTCTAAGGTTGTTAAGATGCGATCACTGAAGCCACTAGATTCTGGGTTTTTTTTTGGGTATGGACGGTTGATGCGCTAGGGTTTTGATACCAAACCAGGGATCGATTGCCAGCAAAATGAGGGGGAAGGATCGTATAGCAACTGCACCTAGGTTTATTTTAGATCATGGCTCGGCTTCAAATCACCCCATTGTTCTACTCTGGTTTCCAATCGAGAGAAGGGGGATAGTCAAGATGCAGAGGCCGAAATTGTCGAGTGGGTTTGGTCAAATGGTTGAGGAAAGGATAAAGGGAAGACCATACAGAGTATTAATCTAGCGGAAAGGGACTTGCTGCGGCCATTGGATTGATTGTGGAGATATAGATTGGGATTCTAGGGTTTCAAGGAGGGCAACTATCACCAGAGGGATAGAGAAGATACTCACGCCAGCGCTGAGAGGAAAACGGAGAGTCCGAAAGAAATGGATTTCATGATAAAAGAACTGCTGTACGATTGATTTATTACTTTTTTGGTATTTTCATTGAACCAAATCAACTCAATTACCAGGCTACCACAATTGTTGCCAAAATGCTCCCAAGCTTACATGCAGAAAATAATTGACCACCAAACATTGACTTTGACAATGAGATAGGCCTAAATCACGAGGCGATTTGCATATTAGGGGACGAGTAGCTATCCAATTATGTAAATATTGTAAATCATTGGTTGAAGACTTGATTTATTGATAAAAAAAAAAAATTGCTCTGATCGACGATTATTTTATAGGGTTTCGGTGGACGTACGGTCTCCCTCCATTTAATGGTTTACAAGTTTTTCGAATAAATTTTTCAATTTCTAACATGGTATTATAATCTAGATAATGCATCTTTCATGCTTATTTCGTGTGTACATGCATCTCTTTAAGTCAAAACGCCATATTTCATGATCTTAATATGCATGTAATTTCTCCCCACCAAATTGCCTACAGTTCGTTGGCACCCATTTTCACCACGTTTTAAGACGAGTTCATTTATGAGATAGGGAGTCCAGTCTAAACCATTTAACCTTTTAATACGTGCATGATTTTAGCACCTATATTTTCAACATCCCATTCTAAGATGCAAGAAACATAAATGCTGGTGCTTATATTCAACTGGTTTCAATCTTGATTTAGCCTTTGACCTAGCAATTGAGCGCTTGACAAGAGTGACATTTAATCTATGTATCATATAAAAATTGCGATTTTAAATTAAAAAATATATAAATCAAAGGAAAACAAAATTGCGCCATGGAGTAGGTTAAGTAGAGTTATTGAATGAATTGGAATTGAATTGTTGCAAGTTGGGGCTTATTAGGCTTTGATTAAAGCCTGAAGCTATGTTGCACGTGTACAAGTCCTCTGGATGATCATAGGAGCTTTGGCATCTCGCTAAACTATGAAAATTTACTCTTCCAAAGGTTAGATTTGTGTTTATTCAAACTATTTTAGTTGTCTCCATATGCCAATAATATAGATGAAGCCGAACCTAGGCACACACCACCAATCGGCAATGCTATAGTTATTGAAGAACAAATTTCTCGCATGACCACAATACTAACGATAATATTGGCTATAAATTATTTTATTTGACAAATCCATTCTTTTGGAATGAGGGTGTGCTTAACCTTGCTGGTGCTTTGTTGATCCTTCTGAATTTGGCTTTGTTTTGTAGTAATATGGTCCTTACTCTGTTTTGATTTGCTTTACCATAAAATCTTATGCATTTTTCGTATACCCTTTTGAGTCACAGACATAATTTTTTTTTCGACCAAAAAAAGTCAATAAGAGGAGGTGGAGCAATATCAATGGAGAGTGGGAAAGGATGAAGGAGCAGTTTGACGAAAGGTGGCGTTCGTCCCCTTGGAAATTGGAGCAATTATAAAAATTACGAGCAAGAAATACGGGAAGTGAAGAGATTGTGGCACGAGTGGAGGCACTCGCCAGAAAGCTTCATCATCAAAATTCTCCCACTCCACCGAGGGTTTATCTTTTGCATTTCGAAAAAATGACAGGAATTGAATTTTAGTCTAATATATAGTACGATCCATGAATTATCAATAAATGTTTAATCTAATTCATAAATTATATAAAAATTTTAATATTATGTTTTCATTAATTCAAGTTAATGAAATTTGTTGATGTGCTTTCCAAATTCCAATCCATTAAATTTGAATGGTGGACTAAATCAAAAGGTACAGGTGGATTATTTACGTAAGATGTTTATCTTGAATAAGGATATAATCTATGTCATCAAATAACAATGAACATATTACCTAATTTTTATCTTCCTTGTCTAATGTAGATGGATAAAAAGATGGACATGTTGATTTATCATTTTTAAAGATCTAACTTGGTATATAATAGTCCACATCAAACAAAGTAACTATATTGAATATTTACCAATAGTTCATGAATCACGTTAAATATATTAAAGTTTAGAGATCACGTCGCATACTAAATCAAACTTCATGACCAATTTGTGTCATTCTTCTTTGGCATTACTTTGTGCTTTTCCTTTGCCCTTCCTGCACATCTCGTTTCATTTTTATTTCCTTCTATATTTCGTGTACTTCAACCCCTGTACATTTACCACCAACCGCATTCAGATTTCTTATAATTCATAACTCGATCCAAGCCTCGCACATTTTTTGTGCTCGAGCGTGGATCCGCAGAGTAATCTTGCCTGCTCGTTCACGAAATCTGAAGTCGAACCGTTGGGGGCTTGTTACATGTTCTTCGTCGTCATCTCTTTCGACAGCGCGCGCAAATCGATTTTCACTCCCTGCAATGAACGATAATCTCACTCGAACTCTTTCCGCTTGAATAATCGAGTTAGGTTTGTTGGAAAATTCTAGTGGTCGAAAAGCGGACGATAGAGCATTGAGCATCGAATCATTAGCTAAGTCCTTGAGAAACAAAAATACAGAATGATATCTAGAAACGGGACAAGCTATACGTACGCTCTCCCAAAAATGTGCAAAGGATATGTAAAGATTAAAATGGTAGTAAAAGCCAATCAAATTCAAATCATAGAAGAATTTATGCTGAATTTGTTCATTTTTGCGCTCTTTCTTTTGTTCTCTCTTTTACTTTACCCGGACATAAAGTCATGGATGTGACCATAGACCACATGTTCGTGACACGATTATTATGTCACGACAAATTGTTAATTAAAACTAAACTCTACCGTGTCTTTTTTTTTAAATATATATATATATATATATATATATATATATATATATATTTTGGTAACCGAGGACTTTGCCTTGACCGGCCACACCTAGTGGCGCTATCAAGCCTGACTTCTATAACTTGGGGGAAACTAGCATAGGAACCGAATACCATGACCCTCCACTTACATTGCTTCAGCAACTGCGAGTTTCAAACTCTCGACATCGGTAATGAATGAGAGACTCTAATCCAACGCAGGTGCCTATGATTGGGTAATAATTTACAAGCACAAATGTAAAGAATTAGTCATCAAGACCCATCTAATGTTTTATAAGTTCCGTGAATCGATTATGTCAAGACCATCTAATTATGCACAATCTGATAGAAAGGAATTTGTATGCGAGTATCGATTTTCGAATGAATAATCTCCTTTGTTTGAGTCGGAAACCTCTCGGCTTTCCAATCATATCATGTCACTCTCAATAATTTTTTTTTTTTTGGGACAAACTTGTTGGCCACCGAGGTGACTTTCCAGGATCGCCATAGCTAGAAAACCAAACATGTAGGAGGAGAATACGAAGATTTGTGTACCTTATTAGGAATCCATCGTTCTTTATGCGGAATGATGATGATCTAACAGCAATCCGAGCCTTTAACGCTGAAGATCTTCTCCTCTATGATCCTCGGTTCCTGGATCGACGAGACCGCCACTCATGGTTTACCTTATGTGAGGTGAGAGAGACTTCATGGAAGAATGAGGGCTAGAGGAGCGACCTTAGTGCTATTTATAGAGTTTTGGACGGGCCCTCTCATCACAGGCCGGGCCTAACTCGGCCACACAATGCCAGACCCATATTCTACCATTAAGAAAACCTTATGCCTTACCTTATTAGATCAACCCCGTAAACCAGTAATTACAATCTCAATTAATGTAGCCTACATAAAGAAAACTCTTAGGCTACGTTTGTTTTCACTTCTTTTTTATGTTTTTAAACACTTTTTTTTTTTTTGTTCCTGGGAACAAAAAGGAACATAAACGCATTTGGGTGCGTTTTGTTCCAAAAATTTTTTTGTTCCCAGAAACACATCTGGAACAGAAACAAGAAACAAAAAAAAGTTGTTTCTTGTTTCTAAAACAAAATTTAGAAACATTTTTTCTTTTCTTCTTCTTTTCTTCTCTCTTTTTTTCTTCTTCTTTTTTCTTTTTTTTTTTCTTTGGCTGGTCGCCGGCCTCGGCCATGGCCGGCGACCAGCCGACGAGGGCCGGCGGCCTCCCAGATCCGGCGAGGCCGAGCTCGCCCGGCGGCCGGCGAGGCTCGGCGACGCCGACTGGGTAGTGGCTCAACAAGGCCGAGCCTCGCCGGCCGCTAGGCGAGCTCGGCCTCGTCGGATCCGGGGCAAGGCCGCCGGCCCTCGTCGGCCGAGATGCCGGCCATGGCCAAGGCCGTGACCGACCAAAAGAAGAAAAAAGGAAAAAGAAAAAAAGAAAAAAAGGAAAAATAAATAAGAAAAATAAGAAAGAAATAGAAAAAATAAAATAAAAATATTAAAAATAAAAGAAATAAAAATTATACAAATTTACCAAACGTGTTTCTATTTATTTTTTATTCCTGAACAAGTTTACCAAATGTGTTTTTTTGTTCAAAAATTGTTCCCCGGAATAGAAACACTTTTTTCTATTTCTGTTTCCTAGAACAATTTTTAAACAAAAATGTTACCAAACGCGCTCTTACATTCTCTCACTTGGGCTATATTAATTGAGACTGTACTTTATGTGCGCACCTTTATGTTGATCTAGTGGCAATTCTCAATAGTCAATCTTATCCCATAAAGTCTAGAAATTGCATGTATTCATACAAAGTCTTCCATGGTCACGAATGCTTTCAACTTTATTGATATGGATTCAATATGGTAATTGATAACATCTCATGAAGAGTATTACCTTATGTCTTATCTCCCTTGTCGATCACAATTCTCTTATTTAAGTGTCATAGAAAACCGGATGTGCCACTAGAGAATATCCTTATGGTTCTAATGAACCCACATATGTCTTATCTTTATGGTTAATCTTTATTTATGTGTAATCAAGACATATGTTCAAGGCTGATAACCAAATGCCCCCAGCCTTCACTCAAGGCTTACACAATACCTTGAGATTTTCATTACATATAATCAATTTAATATGGTGACCACACATTCATTAACACTTTATTGAATGTGCAATATATATAAGCTTTATTAGAGCAAAATCAAAACAGCTCTCACTAAATAACAGCATCCAATGATGCTCCTTAATCCATGTCACGACATATCGTTCAAGTACACAAGGGAGAAAAACGTTAATTAGTGGGTTTAGAACCACATCATCTGTGGAAATATGCTCTACTGTAGTGCTACAATTCTGTATTATTTCTTTATGGTTAGAAACCTGACCGTCATAAATCTAGACCCCTCGAGACCCTTATTGTTGTTGACAAACAACACTAAAGAGTTATTGTCTCGATACAACTGTATGGGTCTATTCATAATATTAAATATAGTCAACTCCTTAATGAGGTTCCAAAGTCAAATATCTTGAGTAACAACTAAAAAGCATGCTATAAACTCAGTTTATACAATAGAGGATAACATAAATTTCTATTTAACACTTTGTCATAACACTGCACCTTCTGCTAATTCAAAGATATATTATGTCATCAACTTCTTGTTATCCTTATAGCTAGTAAAATCTGCATTCGAATACCCTACTAGCTCCAAATCCTGAACATATTTGTCAGTATAGAGTTTTCTTATCCTTTTCAGGATCTCAAAACTTTATAGGTAGTAATCCAGTGATCATGTCCTAGACTTGACTGATATCTACCTAAAAATCTTGCCACAAAAGTAATATCTAGTCTAGTGCAGACTTAAGCATGTACGACACTTGTAAATGCACTAGCATAAAGTGTATCCTTTATTTGGATTTTCCAAAAAACTTGAATAAGGACAATACTAGATATTCAATCTATCAGCCCTAACAATAGCAGCAACTTTAGGCTTATTGAATATTTTCAAAATACAATCAACATATACAATTTGAGATAGATCTAACATATGCCAAGAACGGTCTCTATAGATCTCAATACCAAGGACAAAAGGTACTTGACTAGGGTTTTTAAGTCAAAATTCCTCGACAATATTTATTTTATCTTATGCAGTAATCCATTGTTGCTATCACAAGTAAGTTATCACTTATATGGAATCTGAGAAAACTAAATTTTCTCCCACTGACCTTGTAGCATATAACACCGATTTACTTTATTTTTAGCAAAACTGAATGAAGTGATAATTCTATAAAACTTCAAGCATCGTCTGATCTACAGTTTCTCTTAATACCATAAATAAGGGTTTTCAGTTTATTCACAAGCTTACCTGAATCATCCACTGCAAAACTTTTGGGTTATTCCACATAGACTTTTTTTATCAAGGTATTCATTGAGAAACACAATAACAATCATATATCTAACGTAACTCCATATAAAAATGAACTAGTAATACTATATTCACTCTAAAATAGTCTTTAGAAAAGACTAAATTTCTTTATGTGTGAAATCTTTTATTAATAATTTGAGTTTAAACTTCTCAAAAAAAAAAAAACTTCTCAATGTTTCCCTTGAAATTACTCTTAGTCTCATACATCCATTTGCAGTGGATGAGCTTATGACCCTCAACCAATTCAATAGGCTCACAAACACTATTACGTTTTAAATTGCATCTCATCTTTCATCATATCCAACTACAGATCATACTAAGGACAAGAAACAACATTTACATATACAAGTCACTAGATCAACCACATAACAGATATTGTAATTATGCTCTTGCAGATAGACTATATAGTATGGCGGTATAAATGAACATCTTTCCGTAACAGATCTCTTGAGTGGAGTTACTATAATTTTATCTAACACTTGAGAGGCTTGAAAAACTTCATCAGGAATCATATCAATAACAATATCCTGAACCTCACAAGCTTAATATAAAGTGTAAAAGACTCCACAATTATCTGTATAGGGAAAGACAAAATCAAAGGCACGATGGTTCCCACCATACTATTATCTTTATTAGTCTAAAAGCAACTATCATCTACATTTTCGTTGAACTCTAGATACTTTACTATTTGTGGTTCCACAATTCTTATGCCTCTATTGGGATAATAAAACTTGATATCCCTTCAAATGACCTAGGTATGATACCGAGTGGTTCTGGATTCCAACTTATTTAATGTTGGATTATATAACCAAACTTCTGCAGGACGCTCCAAACCTTAAGATGATTTGAGTCAAGTTTACGTCAAATCTAAAACTCAAAAGGGAGCGAATGGAACACCTTTGGTAGTAACACGGTTTAATGCATATTGGGTTGTTTCGCCCCATAGAAAACTTGATAAATTAGTCCAAGTAATCATACTCACTATCATGTTCATCATGGTGGAATTATGCCTTTCGGCCACACCAATTTATTCTAAGATTTTCGGATATAGTAAACTAAGTTACCATCCCAGAATTTTTTTAAATATTTGACAAATGGCCCTTTAAGCTATCCAGCATTGCCATAGTCAAAACATTCACCACCACGATCATATCTGACGATCTTTAAGATTCATCCCAACTGTTCCTTGACCTTAATACGAAAGAATTTGAATAAATCCAAAGATTCAGACCTTTTTTTTTTTAATCAAGAGAAAATAGTCATCAATATTCCTATAAAAATTTACCATATATGGTCACCAATATCAATATGAATAACCCTTAATAGTTCAAAACTTCATACTGTAGTTTTCTTCTTTTTCTTAATCATCTTGCTTCTACAATGCATAAGACTGTTCTTTAGGTAAATCTCTATTGAAAACAACATTTTCAACTGTAAAACGACATACATTTCCTTGGGAGGTTAACATAATTGGTACAATTCATTTGACCCATTATAAGGGACAAGGACCCCTGAGTGCCAAAAGTTGGCACAAAGGGACACTTAAGTCTTAAAAGTTACGAAAGGTACACTTAAGTGCCAAAATCGGAGCAAAATGGATCACTGAGTGCCAATCCGCCAAAATCCGGGCCAAAATGCCGACGTGGCATTTTTCCCTATGAATGAGTCCAAAACGACGCCGTTTTGCACGGTGACATGGCCAAATAATGCAAAAACGGCGTCGTTTTGGGCCGATGTGATAAAAAAATATAAAAATTAAATAAATTAAATTTAAAAATAGATTTAGTTAAAATATTAAAAAATAATAATTTTAATAGTTAAAATATTAAAAAAATAATAAATTTAAAATTACATTTAGTTAAAATATTAAAAATAATAATTTTAAAATTACATTTAGTTAAAATATTAAAAATAATAATTTTAAAATTACATTTAGTTAAAATATTAAAAAATAATCATTTAAAAATTAAAAATTTTAAAAAAATTAAAAAATAATAATTTTAAAATTAGATTTAGTTAAAAAAATAAAATTAAAATTAAAATTAAATTTAGTTAAAATATTAAAAAATAATAATTTTAAAAATAAAAAAATTTAAAAATAAAAAAAATAAAAATTTGAATATTAGATTTAGTTAAAATATTTAAAAAAATAATTTTAAAATTACATTTAGTTAAAATATTAAAATAATAATAATTTTAATTAAAAAAATTTAGAAAAATTAAAAATTATCAAAATTTTATAAATTAATAAAAAGGGGGAGGTGGCTGAGGGCAGCCTAGCCACCGCCCCCTTTTTTAAATTTTTTAAATTTAAAATTATTATTTTTTAACATTTTAATTGAATTTAATTTAAAATTATTATTTTTCTAATATTTTAACTAAATCTAATTTAATTTTTTTTTATTTTTTATAATTATTATTTTTTAATATTTTAACTAAATTTAGTTTTGTAAATTATTATTTTTTTAAATTTTTAACTAAATCTAATTTTAAAATTATTTTTTAAAATTTTTAACTAAATCTAATTTTTAAATTTTTTAAATTTTTTAAATTTTTATTTTTAAAATTATTTTTTTAATGTTTTAACTAAATTAATTTTAATTTTTTAAATGTTTTAACTAAATTTAATTTTAATTTTTAAATTTTTTAACTAAATCTAATTTTAATTTTTTAATTTTTTTAATTATTATTTTTTATATTTTCATTAAATTTTATTTTAAAATTATTTTTTAAATATTTTAACTAAATCTAATTTTAAATTTATTATTTTTTTAATTTTTTAACTATTAAAATTATTATTTTTAATATTTTAACTATATCGAATTTTAAATTTAATTTATTTAATTTTATATTATTTTTTACCATGTCAACCCAAAGCGACGCCGTTTTTGCATTACTTGCCACGTCAGCATGTAAAACGGCGTCGTTTTGGGTTCACTTCGCCGGAAATTCGTCGGAAAAACGCCACGTCAGCCTTTTGGCCGGACTTTGGCCGGAGTGACACTTAAGTGATCCGTTTTTCTTCGAATGTGACACTTAAGTGTACCTTTCGTAACTTTTGGCACTTAAGTTTCCCTTTGTGCCAACTTTTGGCACTTGAAGCGTTCTTATCCCCCCATTATAACATCGAAACAACATTGTTCTTTATCTCAAAAGAATAGCCGTACACTTCCAGACATGATACGGAAACTAGGTTCCATTTAAAGGAATGTACATAAAAAATGTTTTTCAACGTCAAATGCTAACCAATATCCTTAGTCAAAACAACATCTCCTACTAAAACGACATTAAAAGTTGTTTCCTATGATGAGTTATGATTCATTCTAATTTGGCTTCCTTAGATTTATGAATCCATTTATGGTAAACAACATTATTTGTTGCACCGCTATCTAGCCACCAAGAATCGGATGAGGTTTTCGATAAGAATTGAATTCATAAATGAATGCCAATGAATCATTAACTCTAGACTCATGCTTGGACAAGCAAGCTTTATAATATCTTTATGCGTCATTTCTTCCCACAAAAACAATGAATGAAACCATTTCTCTTAAGGGTGATATCCTAAGACCAGATTGTCAGAATGACCAATGGTTTTTATGAATTCCTTCATGAGTATGATTTTGGACTTGAAATCTACCATCCTTCGGATATAATCCTTAATCTTATCAAAACCATCACACCTTATGTTGAAGAGTCCTTGCATTTATACCAATCTCGGTAATAGACAAAACATACTTTCAAGCTACCAGGGCTTCTATCATCCTTCTAATAATGCAGTAAGCTAGTAAAACATTTTTAAGTGTTCCTAAATAGAAGGCCTTACGGATGATGGTAGTGAAAAAAACTTTTCTAATTCCATATCACTAATAGTGAAATTCTCAGTTTATTCAAAGCAAGAGTAATATGAACATTTACCAGCATCCATCCCTAACAGAAAATCCTCTTTACTACTTAAAATTTGTTCAATAGGAACCTCAATCACAATGGAGTTGTCATTACAGATAATGTAACTTAATAATAAGTAGCATACATAATTGGTACCGCGTAAGTACCGTGTAACTTGAAAACCTTATAAGTACACATTTTGAGAGTTACACACATCATCATATAAACACCTTTGGGCATAATATATAACATGTAATTGTACACTCTCCACATGACAGCGGTCATGAGAATATATTCTGACCTTTCGCGAATTCACCACATTTGGGTGTATGAACCACTAGGGCCAGCCACTTATCAACCATATGTCGTACATGCATCTCTCTATGAACTAACACATAATCAACTCCTTTGGGAGTATGATCACACATTAGAACATGAGACATCCTATTAGAATACAATATCGGCGTTTCTCAAATCCAATCAAGTATGCTACTTTGGTAGTCACAATTCAATTAAATCATTGAAACTCTCTTATATTGAGGATATAAACTTTATAACTCACATTTACTTTATACATGTGATTTTAGACCGGATGATAGGGGCAATTCGTCACTAAAATCACATATCATGCCAATCATATTACTCTATTCATTAATACATAGTGAACCTCATCCATGTTATCAATGAATTGATACTCTATACATTCCTTATGTGATAATATACATGTGGTCTCGCAACGTATTTCCAAAACCATAGAAAAATACGAAAAAAAAAACGCAAAAATTACCCCAAAATCATGTACCTTAGGGTTCACATGCATTTTCACATTTATAAAATCATAAAAAATATCAAATAAACACATAATAGGGTAGAGGACACCAATACGAGCACAATGGTTCAAACCACGCTCCAATTGGAGCTCACATGCACTCTCATGCACCGCTAGAACGTCGGGCGCGTGAGGTCCATGCGCCTCTTTCCTTATCCAGACTAAACTAGTCTGAAGTTGGTCCGATCGGTCAACAGATTGAACCAGTCAATGGTCAATCGGGTTGGGTCGACCCAGGTCGGGTCCATGGTGACGTCATCGATGACATCACATGCCATATGTCTATGGTGGTGGGAAGTCGGTGAGATGACGTCATCACCATGTGGTGGTCCATGCATCGGCGCGCATGAGCGCTCGAGTGCGCATGCGAGACAGTGCGGCGGCGCGTGTCACCGCCTCTGAGCTCCGTCTCGGCGTGTGGAGGCACTTGCGGCCATTTTCGGCCTCTTCTAGTGATGTTCGACCCACCAAAATGCTCGTATGGAAGAGTAGAAGCCATTTGTACAATAAAAATTCACTTTCACCAAACCAAAATTCAAAAAAACAGGCGAAACCTTCCAAAGGTGGGTGAAATCCGAAATTCTTATCGTCGGCGTATTTGGCCTCCACCAGAGGCGTGCCACCCACCAAAATGCTCGGCTCGATGAGAAGAATTCAAATTTATTTTCATAATTAAGTTTCAGTGGGCAAATTTTCTGAAAATGAGCTAGAAGCAACAGTTCGGGTTCTAGGCTACGAGGCTCTGATACCAAATGTTGGCCGCCGAGGCTACTTTCCAGGATCGACGTAGCTAGAAAACCGAACATGTAGGAGGAGAATACGAAGATTTGTGTACCTTATTTGGAATCCATCATTTTTTATGCGGAATGACGATGATCCAATAGCAATCCGAGCCTTTAACGCTAAAGATCTTCTCCTCTATGACCCTTGGTTCCTAACTCGATGGTTTGCCTTATGTGAGGTGAGAGAGACTTCATGGAGGAATAAGGGCTAGAGGAGGGACCTTAGCGTTATTTATAGAGTTTTGGACGGACCCTCTCATCACGGGCCGGGCCCAACTCGGCCCACACAATGCCATGCCCATATTCTACCATTAAGAAAACCTTATGCCTTACCTTATTAGACCAACCCCGTAAAACAATAATTACAATCTCAATTAATGTAGTCCACATAAAGAAAACTCTTACAAAACTCTCTTTCTCTCTCGTCTTCATCACCGGCCACAACATGACAAATGAAGCAGAGCTGCTGACATCATAAATTGATTTGGCAAAGGACACCTGGGGACCGTTTTGGAGCCAGATTCGGAGTATCGACACCATGTTTTTTCGTAGATGACAACGCTTGCGAATGTGCCAGTGATTTCGCCGAGAGAAATCCGAACGCAACCCCACAATCTCCCTGATTTGAAATTGACACAATCCACGCGTTTTAATCCATTCTTAGTGAGGATCGATCATAATCATATCACAAATTTTTGTAATAACAAAATAATTATATGATTAGTGAAAGTTAAGAGATCGCTGGTAAGTTGTATCTTACAAAATCCTTGCCTTTAACCACGTTCTTTTCCTTATGAAGACGGGATAAGGAAAAAGAAGTTGAAGTGTTGATGCACATCTCTTATATATTTCCTTTCGCAAAGCTTGCATCAATGGAAAATTCATTCATTAAAAAATTGTTATGTTTGCATTTCTGGTTATTCGCGAAATGTTCAATATTTCCCCATTTTCGGCAGCCACATTGAAAGATTAAACATTTTACATGAACATAAAAAAATGGCTTGGATTCTTATTCTCGAATTTTATTGTAATAAAATAGGTGATGTGCTTAATTTTAGAATTTTAGTGGAAATAAAATCTTTTCAAAAGCCGAATTATGTTTCTCTAATTAGATAGGGGAAAAACATCCAAATTCAGACTCATTTTGTTTTGCGAAAATTAAATGGTTTGGAAAATATATTTTTGAAAATAATTGATCATATTACTTACAAGAATGAATTCATGGAAAATTTGATCATTTATGTAATTATATAGATATGAATTGTTGTTGATAATTTTTAAAAAAAAATCTTATTGATTTAATTATTTCAAACTATATGAGTGATCATTTTTAAGAAAATATTTTTCAAATAATTTAATTTTAACAAAAAGAAAAATTTCAACCAAAAACAAGGCTAAGCGCAAAATGCATAATCTTCGGGATAAAATAATTCAAAACTAAGGTTGGACCCGTTTTCTTGATCGGATGGTCCACGGGAAGGTGGGGCTTGAATTCCCTGTTCAAAGTAATCACTTTGGATCACGTTTGTCGTAGGAATGTGCAAATGAAACAAAAACTACTTGGACCGGACCGGAACCAATGGTTCCCATGGGGCCTGTTCGATTCCCAATTCCAATTTAGTAGAACCGATAAAAGTCTTGTCCGGTTCCGGTTCTAGGCATAGAACCGCCCACCTACCCACTCACCCAAACTAAGCCAATACATATCTACTTTTTTTAAAGAAAGTTAATCTCAATTATTTAATTATTTTATAGTTTTTTTATTAAATATATATGTACATATATGTACATTTGTAGTTATTGGACATTATTGACTAATTTTATCTTTTGGGTATGTAATAGGATTAACCCCTATTTTTTTTATTATTCCAATAATTCATTTACTTGATTTTTCAACTAAAACAAAATAAACAAACATAGAGGAATGAGAGATCCAATTGGAAATGTCCATAAGAGCCAACGGTTCGTTTTTAAAAATATAATTAAGTCTCTCCTCAGTCATTTCCATGATTAAATTAGCTTGATGTTGAAAAAAGATGAATCAAGTTATTAATGTTTTAACTTTTATAGAAGTTATGACTTTTAACGTGGAGTCTAATTCTCCAAAGTTTTCGAGGTTGAGAAACGTTAAGAAGATCACACCACAACTTTCAAAGAAATTAAATTTTTAGTTAATAAATATTATCTATTCATTTTGCCTTATAGTTTTCAATCCTCAATCAAAATCAATAGCTTGCAATTTCGCTCAAATATAAGGCCAAACAATCTTTGTAGAGATTGGAGATCGGTTCATTGACCCACTCGAGAGATAGACCGGATCGGTAGTTCGGTTCCTAAGTGGATCCTCGGATTAACAGACATATTTCGATTTCAATTTTTTTGAATTGGTTCTTAGTGGGCAAGTCACTCTTGGACGGCTTGGACTCGCGCTGTACTCTCGCCACTCACATGGTCTGTCAAATCACCTCCGTTGGATTTCGCAATTTTTCATTTTGTTTCTTTTTCCTTTTCTTGGTGATTTGCTCCGTTAGATTTGGAAAATCACGTAACTCTTGTATCCTGGATGCGTCCTGATTTCTCTGGACCGATAAGAGCGAAACGGGCCCCACGATCGCTAGTGACAGGTGTATGGTCCTAGATGCACTTCAGTTCACATGGTCTTAAGTTTTTTGCTTTTTTTTTTTTTGTCAGTCGCATGGTCTAGTTGAATTTGCATCATTTTGGGCCTGGATCCTTCCATCGTGCAATTCCTATGCATCGACTCAACATGGGATTTTAATCGATTATAACCCTTACATCGAAATGATTATATTAAATACTAGTATATCTCACATTCACATCATAATATTTCCACTCAAAGTAATCTTTTGGTCATGCCCAACATCGTAAATATACATTAAATACGACCATTTACTTAAATGTTCACTTTAGCACGTTACATATGTAAAATTCAATGAATGTATGAAACATAGACCTCGACACTCGTGACATCCATAAAAGTCATTCGATATTCCTAAACAAAGACCTTCGGTCTGCTCTCAAAGCATAGAGGCCGATCACTAGCCAACAAGCCCATGTGAAACCATAAAAGCCAAGAAGATACACTGATGCCCACCATAGATTTGCGTGATAAACCTTCCTAATTAATTAGCCAAAAGCATGTCGGCCATGCGAGAGTGACAGGGGGCTTCATCGTACACGCCAAGTAACAATTTCGGCATTTGTTTTAACAGCCGTATAACGTGATGGTCTGCGTGGGACGTACAGTTTAGGCCCTACAAAGCACAGAATGCACCAGCAATCAAACTTTTTTGTGCTGTGATTCCACGGATCTGTGTACCTTTTTCTTTTTTAAATAGAAACTTTAAGTGATTTTCACAATTTCTTTAACTGTTTTTCACAATTTCTACTCTGTTTATTTTATAAAAATAAATAATCTAAAATTTTTAAATGATTGGACGATAAATATTAAGTTGATAATTTTTTTGTAGCGTTCATGTGTTATGAGAGTATGCGTGAGTCTTTTCTTATTGGCTACCAAGCGCGAGGACCCCTGAAAGAAGCTGAGGAAATAATACATGGAAACTAGACCCGTTAAACGGGTGGGTCGGGTCGGGTTTGGGTCGGGTCATAAATGGTCCGACCCAAATCGACCCATTTAACCCGTTTATGACCCATTTATTACAGTCGTGCAAAATTTTTGACCCATACCCGACCCATACCCGACCCATTTAACGAAACCTAAAAAGTTTATATATATATATATATATTTTAAAAATGATATTGCTAAAATGGTTTTATACAACAAATTTAATGGACAATTTTTATAATTTTTCAAACAATTATTTTTAAAAATCGAATTTTAATTAATTAATTAATTTTTTATTTTTTAAAATTAAATTTTAATTATTTTTATTTTTATTTTAAAGAATATAATATTTATTTTTCTTTTTCTTTTTTCTTTTTCTTCTTTCTTCTTCTTCTTCTTTGGTCAGCCGCCGGCCACGACGATCGCCGGCGGCCGGCCACGGGCGAGCCTCGAGCTCGCCCGGCTCGCCGACGCCGGCGAGCTCGAGGCTCGCCAGATCCGGCGAGCTCGAGCTCGCCCGACGCCGGCGAGCTCGAGTCTTGCCAGATCGGCGAGGCTCCAGATCCGGCGAGCTCGAGGCTCGCCGGCGTCGGGCGAGCTCGAGCTCGCCCCTCGCCGGATTTGGCGAGGCTCGAGCCTCGCCGGACGTTGACGAGGCCTCCGCCTCGCCAGATCCGGGCGAGCTCGAGGCTCGCCAGGCGTCGGGCGAGCTCGAGCTTGCCCCTCGCCGGATTTGGCGAGGCTCGAGCCCGCCGGGCGTCGGCAAGGCCTCCGCCTCGCGATCCAGCGAGCTCGAGCTCGCCCGACGCCGCTCGCCGCCGGCGAGCTCGAGGCTCGCTTGGCCGGTCGCCGGCCATCGCGTGCCGGCGACCGAAGGAAGAAGAAAAAAAAAAAAGAAGAAAGAAAAAAAAAAAAAAAAAAAAGAAGAAAGAAAAAAATGGAAAGAAAAAAGAAAAAATAATTAAAATAAAAATAATTATAATTTCGATTTTTATAAAAAAAAAATTATAAAGTTAAAGAGATGAGAGAGATGGTGAGATTTTGAGTGAAAATAAATGAGTTATTTTTAATGGGTTGATAAATGGGTTAGCTCTCTAACCCATTTAAAACCCATATATTTTAGTCTTGACCCATTAAAACCCATTATTGATGCTTTATGAAAGAAAGCTTGACCCATTAATGACCCATTTAACCATAAATGGGTCCATAAATGGGTTGCACAACCCATTTAACACCTCTAATGGAAACCCAGGTTTAGATTAGTAAAGTACTCTTTAGATACGTTTATCATTTTGTTTTCATTTGTGAAGGAGAAAATAATTCGACTTGTTTCTAAGTTCAATTAAACATTTTTTAGTTTAAACCAATGTTGAGTTATGCCTAATTAAGATAAATGCAAACAAATGACCTATGATTGTTGCTACTAATTGACCCAATGTGGCAGATTACCAGTTCAATTTATAGCGTCTTCCTTAGGAATGTATTCAGGAAAATCAAGAGAAAATTACGAAAAAAAAAGAGTTCATAAGCCTATTGCACTTACACTAATCCAACCTTATACCAATCAATTTAGTTAATTTAATACTAAATCTTTCAATTGTGGCAATTTAATCCTAAACATTTTGCATGTTTGTCAATTTAGTCCTTTCAGCTAATTATATGTAGCAATCTAGTAAACATCAACCATGCCGAGTGACATGGATGATACTGACATAAGCAATTTGTATAATTGTTTTTTTTTTTTTCCTTTTTTCCCTCTACTGGTCATCGTCAGGCCTTAGTGATGGTCAATGGAGGTTGCTAGCCTTAGGTGATGGTCACCCTCATAGGCCTCAAGCAACACAGCCCTTGCCTAGCAAGGGTTCCCCTTCAACGGCCTTGGGGAAGGGTTGCCATCATCAGTCCTTGTCGAGGGTGATCCTCACCCAAGGATAGCTAGGGGGGACCTTCAACCAAGTGAGGGTTGGCCTTCATTGAGGTTGACGGAGGGAAAAAGGGGGGGAAAAGGGAAAGGAAAAGGAAAAGGAAAAGAAAAATAAATATTCAGAAAATTAAAAAAAAAACATTGTTGATATTAGGATATTCGGGATTGACTACATTGCCACGTCATCAATTTTTAGTCAAAGTAGTTGAAATGACTAAATGGATAAATTTTCGAAAAGATTCATGATTAAATTTACACAATTGAAATAATTATTACTAAATTAGCAATTAATTAATTGTTTAGGTCTAAATTGGTAAAATTAAAAGATTTAGAATTGAATTGACACAAATGTAATAGGTTTAGGACATTTTTGCAAATTTCCCTCGAAAATCAGAGTATAAGAGATAAAACTATGAGGTACTTCGAGCGTGATCTCGTTCCCTCTTAGGCTAGTGTAGGCTTGAATAAAATGAATCGATATTTACATGATAAGAAACAACATATGTCTCAGTGGGCAATATAGACAAGTAACTAGGAATTTTGTTAAGATATTATAGTAACGACTAATGTTTTTGCAATTGTTACTTCTTTTGGTTGGAAAATCTAAAATTCTACATCTGCACTAATTTAGGGACCCGTAGAAGAACAGAAGTTGGACTCCTTCAACATCCCTTAGTACACAACCTCATTAAAAGAACTACGATGGGAGGTTCAAAAGCAATGGTCATTCTCAATTGATTGCTTGGAAGTGTGCGAAGTGAATTGGAGTATATTTGACACCGATTAACTTTGATATTCTCTTGAGTGATGGGGGATACAATTCGGCTAGGTCCATGAGAGCTGTGGCCAAGCTCTTGCTTGTTGATCACTTTGGTGAAGTGATCGTTGATGAGGTCTTTAAGAGGTACGATGCTCTACTTGCTGATCGCATGTCCAAGGAAAATAATGCATTCATCAATGTCATCATTTCGCTAAAGAAAAAATCACCTAGATGAACTGTAAAGAACTTACTAATGAGTACTTTATAGATATATGTACTTTATAGTGAAGTTGAAATATGAATGTCACAAGTGCATTCATAATTGCTTAAAGAAGGCGTGCCTGTATTACATGTATTACTTCTTATGTCTTATCTTGAGTAAAGAACCAGAGACTTGCAAGTTGAAGGGCTTGACACTCGAGATCTAGTTTTAAGGTTTTTTCTTTCATATGTCCACCATGATGCATTGGTTTGATTGAGTATATTAAAATATCCCACATCGCTTGACACTGTGATTTGTTTGCTTCTTATATACACATAATCACTTTCTACCTATCAGCTTAAGTTTTCTAGACTTTATAACATAGTATCAAAGCCAAGTTTAGCCTCCTTTGCGTGTGCATCCAACCCATTATTCAAATTCCACTTACCAATCCTAATTCGATTTACAAAAGAGAAGGGCTATTGAAAATGTCGCACATGACTTGACAATGAGTTTATATGCTCTTTATATAAATACTAGGATGCATCAGGTGCACACCACTCATCTCGTGTCATTTTTTTTTAACTGCAAATATCCCTCTCGATGTTGGTCCTCAACATTGTCTGTCTCCCCCAATAGTGGCATCAGTGGCCACATCAGCTTGCTCTATTGTCATGTAGCTTGCACAATAACCATGTTAGCCTCTTGTTGCAACGGCAACCTCTTGCGCAACTACAGGCTCATGTAGCTTGCACAACACGTACTGTTGCCTCGCCCATAGATAGCCTCCCATTGAGATGGAAATCTCCTACAATGATGATAAACTTCCATCGACATGATAGCCTTTTGTTGCGTAGTTTGTACAATAGCCATGACAGCACACAATAGCCACGTAAGTATTAGCACCTAAATTTTGCTTATTTATTTAAGGCTTAATCGCATAGAAAATTAGGATTAATTTCTAACTCATAAAAAAACTAATTTTCATTAAAAATGCATCACATATAGACATTAGAAACATTTGCACTGCTAGTATTAATTTAAAAATAATAATAATAATAATAATAATAATAATAATAATAATAATAATAATATTATTATTATTATTATTATTATTATTATTATTATTATTATTATTATTATTCATATGTTTTTTAGAAAAAGGAAAAGCGAAGTGGGGTCGGGCTAGGGCTAGGCCTACCCGGCCCCCTTTTTCTTTTTCTTCCTTTTATTCTTCACCACCAATGGACTAAAAACTTCTTGGGCCAAATTGGTTAATTCATAATGGACCTTGAGGGGAAAATTGTTCAAAAGTTTTAAACATATTGCACATTTACCAGTTTGGTTCTAAACCTTTTAATTTTATTAATTTAATCCTAAATCTTTTTACTTATTCTCAATTGAGTCAATCGATCAATTTTGAACGTGGACAATCGCAGACCGACGTGGCCCATTTTAAATAATATTTTGAATTTTTTTTTTTTTTTACTTTTTGGCTTTTTTATGAGTTTTGGATCTAGGGTTGGATCTAGTGCTAGGAACCCTTGCCAACCCTAGATCCAAAAAGTCAAAAAAATAAAAAAAAATCAAAATATTATTTAAAAAGTGCCACGTTAGTTCCGGCTATTCACATTAATAATTTCCTGCTAAAATTTGTCGGATGGACTCAATTGGCAAAAAATAAAAAGATTTAAGACTTAATTGTCAAAATTGAAAGGTTTATGATTAAATTAACAAAGATTCAATAGATTTAGGAATTTTTGGACAATTTTCCTAGACCTTAAGGTTGGTCTGAATTTGGGTCCAACCTAAAATGATAAGATTCGGGTAGGCTTAGTCGTGCTAGGTCTTTTAACTCGGTTAGATTTTTTTTTGGGTAAGGTAAGAAGTATATTGACTTTCAACCAAACATGGCTATAGAGCAAAAGAAGCTCGGCTCCAACAAAACTTGCACTCTAGATGACACACAAATCATCGCCAGTGGAAGGGTGCCGAGAGAAAAGAAACGAAGGGAAGACCAAAACAATGGTCACCCTTGAAACAACTTTACAATGAAGGGACAAACATAAAAATAAATAATAATAATAATAAATCATAAAATTTGTTAAATATAAGTAATAAATAAAAATCCAATAAACTAACAAATTTAAAATATTAAAAAAATTAAAATTCCTTGGAAAAAGCTTAAAATATTTTTGTTTGGGCAATTTTCTCTTAAATTGTGCAAAAAATTATCGATAAAAATCATACTAAAAAATTAAACAAGTTCTTAGGCTACGTTTGGTCGTCGGGATAATAATCAGGATAGGATAGGATAAAGTAGGATATTAAATCCTCCGGATAATAAATGCATACATATCTAATCCTATCAAGTGTTTGGCACACTTCAGGATAAGATAAAAATAAATATGATATTCAATTAAATTATAAAATAAAAAATAGAAAATTCAATTAATGAAAGGCCATGGAAAAGCCCTAGATCTAGGAATTGTGGCCACCTCTGCAGTGGCCACCATTGAAAACGGCGAGCACCAACATCGTCGTGCAATGGCAACGCAAATTGATAAATCTTAGACTACGACAGAGAGGGGGTGGGGGAATTTAGGCAACCATCGAAGTAGTCTTTGCATTGCCTCAAATCCATCGAGATCCCAAATTGTCAACAATACCAAAGATTTACAGCCGCTCCATCACCATCATCCCCTCTTGCTTTGAGACGTCCAAGTACTTGGTCATCAAATTCCGCAAGTCCATGATCCAAAGGAAGGGGCACCCAATTGCTGGCATAGGAGAAGAGAAGCAAGATGGGAGAAGATGGGAGAAGAAGTGGAAGAAGAGGGCTGACAAATGAATCGAGAGAGGCGGAGGCATCTATTTGCAAAGATGCTTATGATATCTTCTCTTTTTGTTAAGTTCTTTCTTTCCTTAAATTTTTTTTTTTTATCCAATCCGGGCTTATCCCACCCCCTCCCCCGGATTTTTTATCCGGCATTTTATCCGGATGTATCCGGGTTTGTCCGATCCAGTGGACATTCCCAAACATCGGATAGGATAACAAATTATCCTATCTAGACTCAAATCCGGACTACCAAATGCAACCTTAGGGCTTTATCATAGGGTTTTGTTTGTTTTCAGAAACAAATGCTCTTGATTGCGCACATTCAATAAGACAATCATGGCCTCCCTTTAGCTTAGTTGTAAATGGCATGCTCCTTATTTGGTGACATTAGATTCTTGCTCTCTCAAGCAACCTAACGTTTCCTTGATTATTGATTATTATTTTAATGATTGCGCACTCGTATAATCACATTACACAATAATTGATAGGTTTAAAATCAATCTAAACTATCTGACAAAACTCTTTTCGAAATGAATAAGATTATGTATCGAAAGGACATGGATTGTTTAATTAGTATAATCAAGTTCCTAATCCTAAATTCTTTATTTGCGTAGGAAGTAAAGTACACTCTCATACTTCACTTTATTTCTAACCGACTCCTATAAGCTAGTGTCAACTCCTTATTAGAAAATTCTTACAATATCAATTTGAATACCCTAATGTCACGTGAGGTATAAGCTTAGAAGAGCCCATGCTTAATTGAGGGCCATAGGCCCGCTTTTTAGAGAATACCCCTAAACCTATTTTCCTCCTTATTGAGGGGTAGGTCACAGTACGTGTACATTTGGTAACATTTATGTTCCGGAGAATAATTTCTTTTTAGAAATTTTTTTCTATTTTTATTCCCTAGAATAGTTTTTTAATAGAAGAACGTGTTTGGAAATTATATAAAATTATGTTCCCAAAATAGAAAAAGAACATGAATGCGTTTGATACGACCCACAAATTTTTTTGTGGCGTATAATTTCTTTTTTTTTATAATAATTTTTAGATTTTTTTTTTTTTTTTCCTCTCATCTTCTTCCTCCTCTATCTAGCAGTGGGTGGTAAAGGTGGACGACAACCAATAGCAGCGACCAATTAGAAGAGGAAGAAGAAAAAAAAAGAAAAAGAAGAAAATGACTTATTCAATAAATTATTCTGAGGAACAAAAAACAACTTTTTTTCTACTTTTATTTGTGTTTTAAATCTATTCCTTGGCCAAATTAGCTGACATTATCAAACGGATTTCTATTTTTTTTTATTATATATTTTGTTAAACAAAAGAATAGAAATTTAGAAAAATAAAAACGTTGCAAAAACAGAGCCTAAGTAGCCATGTCAACATTAGTTGGTTCTCTCTACAGCACATCAAACCACTTTATCAATCGACCTATGCTCTTTTTTTTTTGGATCGTTTATCTAAACTCAAGTTGAGTTCTCGAACCTCGGAAACATTTAGTATCTTTTCCTTGATCTTTCATACCTCTTGAGATGTTGCATCTAATAGAAGACTCTTCATATTTTCTATTATGCTCCTCAATTGATATGGTATCTTCTTTTTTTTTTTTATCAGTCCTACTTTACTCCTACCCTAATATTCACTTTCAAAATTTTTGCCTTACCTCCTTACAGGGCGTGGAAGTCGAAACCCATACCTAAAACTAAATTGTCTTCCTCTTCCGAGAATGTGGGGATTTGAACTCTCCACCACTCCAATCACTGGGGCAAACTCCAATGGTTGGATATGGTATCTTAAATATTCATCAAATAAGACATATAATAGCTGCTTATTATGATACATTTAAATGTACATAAATATATACATTTTTCTCTTCCGCATTATTCTTATCTTGGTATCAAGCTACGTGATCCTGAGGTGCACCAAAGTGCACACCTAGACCTCACCTCTCATCTCGTGTCTAAGTATGTTCTTTTGACAAGCTCATCAAGTTCAATGTACTTGACCTAAATCATCATAAATTTGCTAAAGTGAAAACCAATAATTAATAGCTTGTCTGAACAAGAAAAAGAAAATTCAACATAAAAAAACAAAATGCAAACAACTCCCTAATTCTTTGCTTTCTTTGTTTTCACAGCAGATGAAGTCATGGCTTATGGTGAAATCTCAAGTCTAATAATGTAGACATGTAAAGTTTAGTCTATGAAAATTGATGAATAATTAATATGACATGCTTGGAGTAGTTTGGCGGAAAGGTGGAGCGGCTCTAGAATGCGGCAAATTTCGTATTTAAATTATAGCATTCCTGTCCAAAACAACTTTGGTGACCACGTCTGACGCTGATTACCTACATATTATTTAATAACCCTAGCCTTGGTTATGAGTCTCGTAAGGTAGGCCGATCGCTAGACAAAAAATCCCACGTCAAACCTCATGCAGAAAACGGACTGACGCACCGCCATTCTGTCCTATTCGATCGTCAGCCGATCCATCCCACGTTAAACATGTAAAGAAGAAGAAGCTGGCTTTGTGCGACTTCCCCTTCTGTTCCTCCCTGATTGCTATATATCGTCAGCCAGTTGATATTTGTTCTGTCATGGGCCGACGTGAGATTTGGACGGTAAGTAATGATTTGACATTATTTTTAAAATCCGCAAATCAAATTAGTCTAGGTGCGAGTCTTTTTTTATTGACTAATCACATTAGTCTTCTCGAGACACTCTAGAGTCTTCCAATTCGTGAAATTTTTTAATCATAGGATGCCGACCTTGACTTGGTAATCATTGGCCCTTTCAATGCATTTTCTTCATCATGGCGGAATTTATACGAATCCTCTTTCGTGGCCACCCGCAAGTGGGAAAACATGCAATAGAAGAATCGACAATAAAAAGATTTTTCTTGACTTCTGCTAACCAATCATAGGGCAGGTCCAATGGTGAGGATTCATAAGATGGGACCATAAGTATTGATATGAGAATTTTTTGTAGCGTTCATCTGTTATCAAAGCCTATGCGTGAGTCCAGTCGTATTGGCTAACAAGCGTGAGAAATGCCTGAATGAAACTGAGCAAACAATGCGTGGAAATCTTAGGTTGAGCTTAGCAGAGTACTATTTAGACACGTTTATTATTTTGTTTTCACTTATGAATAAAAATAATAATTTGACTTGTTTTAGTTCAATCAAACATTTCATAATTAAAAGCAATGTGCCCTGTTCAATTTATAGCGTCTCTCACACATATTATTAAAAAAATTGAGAATTTGAATTGGAGACCTAGATGTACAATGTTAGGTGAACTAACATGGCAAAAATAATATTTCATCATCACATTTCCTTGTCATAAATCACGGAACAATCCAGGGGATACACATTTTGGCCCCACAAAATGCACAAAGCAATCCAATCTTGTTTTTCTGCAAATTGAAACCTTTTCTTACGTGCACGACCACTGCAAATTCTTCAGATTAACTTTTCTCCTACCCCGTGTTTCCATTGGGGCGGTGGGCGCGTGCGCTAGTGGGCGATAAGCTCTTGACGCTTTTATGACGTCATCGTCGATGGAGTGAACTAGGTTTCTCACGCACCATACACCACGTCATCCATTCACGATCTATTCAAATATTCAAAGAATCGAGATGCAATTTCCTTGCGATGGCCTTTCTAGTCAAATTTACCGTAAATCAGGTGTTGTCAAATCAAATGATTATATTTAAATTCTCATCATCACATTAGCTTCCTGAAAGAATTACTTGGATCACCGTACTAAATGCCCCGAGAGTTCGATGCTAAAGAACAACTATTAGAGTAATCCCCAATATTGGCTTAATTAGTTGGGACGTTGAAGATTCTCAGTTCAAAGATTAGAAGCTGCCTGTTTAAATCTCACTAAATCTAATGGTTCATAGGGCATAATGGATATTTCATGGGCCTATAAGGTAGCCGAGTTTTTGTGTCGTGTCCTTGAGTTATAAAGCACAAAAATTCTCTCTGGGTGAGACTATCAATCATCAAATACGACCACTTACTAGGATTTCAAGTTCTGAGATTAATATTTAGTACATCATCAATTGTGAAGCTTTTTAATCAACGGATAGAATTTCATAATACATATAGAATAAGTTGGTCATGATAATTGAATCTCTGTATGTGTCATGAGAGAAGGCCACCCATGAGATACTCAAATTCCTTTAAAAAAGCACCTTAAGATCTAAGTGGTTCAATGAGAACTTTTTTTTTTTTTTGGTCAAAGTTCGATGAGAATTGGATTTGACAAAAGTTTACACTTTTACACCTTTTAGCATGACCTCTTGGAAGACAGATTATTCCATCCCCACTAGGTCAATCACCTTGGTAGTGACTTTGTTCCTGTAGATTGTCCGTTAGGACCCTTGTTAAGAGAGCATGAGAAAATTTTCTCATGATATGCACGAACTGAATTTTCAAAGTGCATCAATTTTTTTTGTTATTTAATTTTTTTTCACCTAGTGTTTTAAGACAACTCGTTAATAAAACTCATGAAAATGAATAACGCCTTTAATTTCAACCACATGCACGGCAATATGACGTGTATCTAGACTCGTCCTATGTATGGAGAAGCACATGCCGACATGAATCTTATAAGTACCTTGCCCAAATTTGTCCTTTATTTGGAAGGAATAAGAATTCACATGGCAGAGAGAGATCCCACCAAGTGGACATATCCGTGCAAACTCATGCCCATGCGTGTTTCACATTCGAACTGTGAGTTCACATAGAATTAATGTGAAACATCGAGACACAAATGTCTATAAATAGAAGTCTCAAACCAATTCAAATACAAGCCAATTAGACCAACGCCACACACACGTTCGAGAGCGAGAGCGAGAGCGAGAGAGAGAGAGAGAGAGAGAGAGATGGAAGTCATGCAAGTACTGCACATGAATGGAGGAATGGGAGAAACAAGCTATGCTAACAACTCATTGCTTCAGGTACGTCTCTCATTGCTTCGCTGATGATGTACCGGAATATAGTCTCTTCATTCTATATCAAACTAGGGTTCCTTTTTGTTTACCAAGATTTGAAATTCTATAAACGAAAACGCCAATTTATTCTACCCTTTGAGGCCGGTAACTATTAATTCAAGAATTCAAATGATCACCGTAATTTGTAGATACATTTTTCAATCAACGAGACTTCTCTTGAAGAAAAATGTACACGAAGGGGGTATATTAAAGTGCTACTTATCATTCAAAAATTCAAATGATCACCCTACTTCACAGATACACTTTTCAATCAACAAGATTTCTCATGAATAAGAATGTACCCAAAAGGGGTATATTAAAGTGCTAGATTTTACAAAATTGCAATATGGGACAAACTCATTCCTATGACACTCTAATTTGGATTAACATAGCAAATACATGGAATCCACAAAATTTGATCGTTCTATATGAAGTTTGCACTTTTCAATCATGAAGATATCATTGTACGAGGATGGAAGATATATGTAATAAATGAGATTTATTTCTTTGTACCTGTAAAAACTAAAGATGCAGACTTTCTATCTTTATCTTGAGTTAATGCTTTCTCCTTTTCCTTTTGTAGAAAAAGGTGATAATGATGACGAGGCCCATAACCGAGGCAGCTGTCACAGCTCTCTTCTCTGCCACCAACACCACCTTCCAGGCAGGCCTCGCCATCGCCGACTTGGGCTGCTCCTCTGGCCCCAACACTCTCTTCGCCATGTCTGAGATCATCACCATTATGATTGATGTCTGCAAGGCGACGAACCATGAAATGCCGGAGTTCCGAGTGTTCTTAAACGATCTCCCAGGGAATGACTTCAATACCATCTTTGGGAGCCTCTTGCCGAGATTCAAAGAGAAGTTGAGTGAGCAAATGAAAAGCAAGTATGGAGCGTTAGCGACATTGCCATGCTTCTTCAATGGCGTTCCTGGTTCGTTCTACGGGAGATTGTTCGCTCGGGAGAGCCTGCACTTAATTCATTCTTCATATAGCCTCATGTGGCTGTCGCAGGTAAATTTTTAGCCCCCAGTTTCATTTGTACAGCCTCATGGGAAACATCTTGTCCATAAATACTCTTCTCATCATTGATATTGTTTACTGAAAACTATTGTCCAACCTTTTCTTTTATTGGATAAAGTGAAGTATGTGACAGTGGAGACACAATTTTGGGGTTTTTTTGTATAGTAGTTGTATATCAAACTCACTCTCTCTCTCTCTCTCTGGTTTTTACTTTTTGTCAGGTCCCACGAGGATTAGAGGGAAACAAAGGCAACATATACATGGCGAGATCGAGCCCTCCGAAAGTGCTTAGGGCATATTATGAGCAATTCCAAAGGGACTTCTCAACGTTCTTGGAGTGTCGTGGGCAAGAGTTGGTGGTGGGGGGGCGTATGGTTTTGACCCTCCTAGGTCGAAGAAGCGACGATCCTTCAAGCAAAGAGTGTTGCTACATTTGGGAGCTTTTGGCTATTGCTCTCAATGAGATGGTCTCCGAGGTAATAAAAAAAAAAATCAAAAGAGAACTTGGATAATCACATGAAATATAAGGGCAAAATTTAGGTAGATTTTTCTTACTGCCTCTGGTAAAAATTGGCACTCCGAGACCGATCATAACAATCAATTGGACAGCAAAAAAAATGCCATTATAATGCCATTTATACATTTATTCCTGATTCTCAAGTACCTTAAGTATATGCCAGATGACTTCAAAAAATTTCTTGTGAACCTCTAGCCAGAATTTTGACATGAAATTTTTGAACGAAAGCAATAGCACAATTTGGAAATCCTACATAATTCATGCGATTTCTCTTCCTTCGGAATCTATTCAAGAAAATCAGGGTAGAAGAGATAAAATTATTAGGTGCTTCGACTGCGCTCTCCTTCCCTCTTAGGCATGGTGTAGAAAATGGAATCCAAATTTATATGAGAAGAAACGACATATATTAGTAGTATGCAATAGTTACATACCCAATTACATAATCAGGTAACTATGACTTTTCATGAAGATATAAAGAATTTATGATTTTGCAATTGTTTCAAATTTTCGGTAGTAGAATCTAAAATTTTACATGTAACATTAATGCAGGGACTTATAGAAGAAGAGAAACTGGACTCCTTCAACATCCCTCAATACACGCCCTCACCGAAAGAAGTACGATTGGAGGTCCAAAAGCAAGGCTTATTCTCAATCGATTGTTTGGAGGTATCTGAAGTGAATTGGAATGTATTTGACGCGGATTTCGACCGTAATGCTGTTTGAAGGATGGGGATACAATTTGGCTAGGTGCATGAGAGCTGTGGCTGAACCCTTGCTCATCAATCACTATGGTGAAGAGATGATGGATGAGGTCTTTAAGAGATATAGGGCTCAACTCGCTACTTGCATGTCTAAGGAAAAGCCCGCGTTTGTCAATGTCATCATTTCACTGAAAAGAATTACTTAGATATATCACAAAAATTCACGAATAGATACACTACAAATGTATGTACGTTATGGTGAAGTTAAAATATGGATGTGTCAAGTGTGTTTACCATAGTTTGAAGAAGTGTCTGTTTCGCTAGTAAGTACTTCATGCATCTTATCTTGCGTAAGGAAAATGCATGCGACTTCCAAATTGAAGGGCTTGACATTTGAAGTTTTCTTTCAAAGAATATTCTGTCGTATATCCCCTTAATGCATTGGTTTAATTGAGCAAATTTGGTGTTTTATTGATTTATTTATGCTCGGAAATTAAAAATAAAAACCCAATTGAAGTATCAACGAACAAAATGAAAGGTAACTGAGAATGTAAACATTTTAAAAAAAACTAATGAAGCTATCTACATTTAAGAACTTGGAGGCATAAATGATCTACAAGTAGGAAGTCACTTTAATAATATACAGCACTATGCAGAGGGCTTTCAGCAAAAGGACCCAGACATTTCGTAACTCGTTGGATACAGGGATGAAATTGGACAATGACGAAAAGTTCGAGAATTTAAGAATTCAAACGAACAAGCCCTTAATTAGCTCTGGCAATTTTGAATGGAGTAATGTTATAGATATTAACGCTCATCACATTAAACAGGTTCCCTAAATGATATGGCAAACTGTAAGTGTTTATTCAAACTAGTGCGCACATAACGCTGTAGACCTACGCTTGGACATGAACCTCGTTGGGTACATAAAATGCCTATTCAAAAACTTCAGGTCTGCTTTCAAGCATAAACGCCGATCGTTAGACAACAGATTTATTAAAAACAATGTTTGGTTATGCTTAATCAATACAATCGTATTAAACGGCCTCTAAGTCACAAGTGCTAAAAGAACTAGATGCGGTAGATTCACTATTCATATTGCCATTAAATAAGAAAAAGTATATAATAACCTTTCAGTTATCATATTGACAGGTTTAACGAAAGGGACTTTATCAAACATTATGATCAAATTAATATATGAACCCACCACATATAATAATTTTTTTTTGAGCAAGCACCACATATAATAATTTAAATATTATATTTTTCCTTTCACATAGCTTTCTATATTGTATAAAGAAGGACGACCCACCAATGTATGAAAACAAGTGACGTGAATGAAATTCGATGCATCTGGCTCTGCCTCCATCTTAAAGTTGAGTACCTTGATATGGAAAAAGAAGGAAGAGAAGTTGACTACCGAACTATTTGTGTTTTAATAGCTAAAACAGTTAAGACAACGTAGGTAAATTAGATGATTAAACACGGAAACGTACTATATCCTAAAGAAGGGACTAAAACTGGAAGCAACATAGCAATCGAGAAAATCGCAGTCAATTTCAATATTCAGATTTTAATTCAAGAACATGGAACGAGCAAATATAATAACTAAGAGGCTTTGTTTATTCACACTTGAATTAGCACCTAATAACATTAGCATCGAAGCGGCAACATTAACCATACTTACATACTTTCAAAATTAGAGTCTTCTTGCTCGAGACACTCTGAAGTCTTCCAATTCTTGAAATTTCTTGTCATGGGATGTGCTGACCTTGACTTGGTAGACATTGGCCCTTCAAGGCATTTTCTTCATCATGGAGGAATCTATAAGGATCCTCTTTTCTGGCCACTAGCAAATGGGCCAAACATGCAATAGAAGAATCGACAAATCATAGGATAGGTCGAATAGCGAGGAATCATGAGATTGGGCGATAAGTATAAATTTAACAATTTTTGTAGCGTCCGTGTGTTATGACAGTTTATGGGCGGGCCTTTTTGTTATTGGCTACCAAGCGTGTGGACCCCCGAAAGAAGCTGAGGAAATAATGCATGGAAACCCTAGGTTTAGATTAGTAAAGTACTTTTCAGATGCGTTTTTCATCTTGTTTTCATTTGTGAGTGAGAAAATAATTCGACTTGTTTTAAGTTCAATTAAACCTTTCTTAGTTTAAACCAATGTCGAGTCATGCCTAATGTATATAAATGCAAACAAATGGCCAATGATCACTTGTATTAAACGATCCGATGTGGCAATTTCCCTATTCAATTATGTATCATCTCCCACTCATATTATTCGAGAAATTGATAATTCGAATTGGAGACTTAGATGTGAAACAATAAGTGGCCAAAAAAATAAAAAAATAAAAAAAAAAAACATCATCGCATTTTGTTTGTCATAACTCATGTGAAAATGCACGGGACACACATTTTGGGCCCCACAAAATGCATAAAGCAAATCCAATTTTCTTATGTACACGACCTTCGCAATTTCGTCAGATTAACTCTTCTTCTGCCACGTATTTCATGGTGGCGTCTGGTGCGTGTGCTATTGTGTGACAAGCTCCTGCAATGTGTCACACCAATATTAATTGATCACATAATATAACTATTATGAATTAATTAATTGCAATTGCAACATGTATGTGGCGCATGATTTTAATAATGTAATGTTTGAAGTTCAACGGCTTGAAGGTGGATGGGAGTCTTAATTATAGCTGTTGCAAAAAAGTAATATCCATCCCTTGCTAATCGGTTATAATGAAAAAAATTATATATACCAAGTTTAGTTAATTAGGAAAAATGGTTCAAAAATTCATAAATCTATTACACAACAACTAATTCGGTTCTAAACCTTTCAATTATATCAATTTAATCATAAAATTTTTGATGATTTGCCAATAGTCTTAAACATTTTGATGATTTGTCAATTTAGTTTTAAACTTTTTAATGATTTGCCAATTTAGTCATTCGTGACAATTTTGGCTTGAAATTGCTAATATGGTGGTCTAATAAGCATTTGGCATCCTATGTGGCATGCAAGTGTTGGCGTGGACAGTTTTTTTTTTTTAAATTTGTGATTTTTTTTTCCTTTCCCTTTTCTCTTGCTTAATTCTTTTGTCCCTTTTTCCCTCTACTAGCCATTGTTGGGCCTTGTTGATGGCTAGCGGAGGTCACTTGCCTGTCCTCGCCCGAGGCCAACAAGGATGGTTCTCGCTTGAGGCTAACAACCTCTACTTGCCATCGATGAGGCTGGCAATGGCTAGCAAAGGGAAAAAGGGAAAAAGAAAAGAAAAGTAAAAGTAAAATATTAAAATATTTAAAAATTGTAAAAATTGTCCAAGTCAGCAATTTCCAGTTAAAAGTAGTTAAAAAGACTAAATTGACAAGTCGTTAAAATGTTTATGACTAAATTAGCAAATTATAGAAGATTTTGGAATTAAATTAGCACAAGTGAAAAGTTTAGGACTAAATTGACAATTTTCAAGAAGTTTTAGAACTAAATATGCATAGTTGAAAGGTTTAGAATTGAATTGGCCGTTGTATAATAAATTTAGGACTTTTTGGACATTTTTGGCTAGTTAATTGAAAACTTTTTGATATCTAAATTTTGACAATCAATTTAGTCATTCATTGCATAGAAATGTTTGGAGTTGATTCTGACATAAACAAAATTATTTTTAATTTGCACCTACATAGTAGAAACATTTTCATTTAATAATATTAAGCCCGCACAAAGTGCATTTTTAATGGACTCAGGCAAGGGAGTTTTAAACTTAATTGAAAATAATCGGATTAAACCCATAAAGTGCAGATTTCGGCCGGCCCATCTAATCTCCTTGATGAAGCCGGAATCCCCATATTTTGGATGTTCTGATTTAGGTAGATGGGGAAACTTGCAAAGCGACAATGCATGAGTCCTCACGAAATTTTGGTCGCAGGAACTATTCCAGTGCGCTTTGCTAATTCACATCTGAGTGGAATAACTTGGCAGAGGACATAAATGAGGGACAAACCTGGTGCAATGTCATTTGTGATTTTTTTTTGCTTCCTTGATTCGCCAAGTCGACTGAATCACCTTTGGGCAATAAAAGAAAGACCAATTGAAATTGATAGGAGGGGCAGAACAGAAAAAAAGGATCAATAAATGAGGAAAGAACAAAAGACATGGTCAGGGCACGGGCGCCGAACAGAGAGAGAGAGAGAGAGAGAGAGGAGGCATTCTTAAGGGGAAATAAAAGAAATGTGTGCGCATGTTATGAATAAAGAAAAATAACATAAATGGTTCATGAATTTTGACTTAATATATAATATGATCTCTGAACTTTTAATTTATTTTATGTGATACTTGAAGTATAGCTTAATATGTAACGCCGTTCCTGAACTTTTAATACCATCAAACATTTTCACGAGTTCAGAGATTTAATTGAACATGTACTAAAAGTAAGAAATATCACATTAAACAAATTGAAAGTTCATGGATCATAAAGAATAAATTAAAAGTTTAGGGATCAAATTTTATATTGAATCATGAGCCAAAATTCATGGATCATTTGTGTCATCATCTTAAGGAAAAAAAATATATTTGTTAGATAAAAGGGAAAAAAGGACAGTGGCAATATTTGTTCAGTTACAAATCGAGGATTCTCGTTAGTTCCGCTGCTGAAGAGAAGACATTGGCACCGCCAACATAGGTTCGGAAAGGACTATGTGTTCGGCAAGATGTCAGCAGAAAAAAGGGAAGAGAAATTTAGAGCAAAGGCAGAAATCATGGTTGTTACCCTAAGAAGATTCAAATCAAGATTCACGGCCATGCATTCCGCAGATGAACGTTCACATGGGTAATTTATTAACTCTATGGCGATTTTTGGATTGCATCACTTAGTTCAAAGCAAATAAGATCCACCCACGATCATAGAAACAGCTTCAGACTCCACAGGCCCAGAGGCAAGGAAGGGCAGAGAGACATCCACCTCACAATCCTCCCATAATATTTCATCTACTCACGTCCATCACCACCTTCACAGGCACTCTATCGCTCACTCGCAAGTTCACTACACCGCCCGGCGTTTCTTTCTGTCCCCTCCACGATCTCCAATCGGTCAATGCGCATCCTGCCTCTTTACCTCGTCTCAGCCTGTTACACCACCAACCACTGGGACCAGCACCTTCCAGCCGTGGCGACTACATCCAGCAACCACCGGGACCACCGCCACAACACCCCTTACACGGTTAATGTACCAGATTTGCCACGTCAATTTTTAAAGTGCCGGACTCAAACGAGAATATATCTTGCATCTTACCATGACAAATTCACAATTAATTGGCAACACATTTTTTGGCTCTATTTCTATATTTTTTCTCATTTACATCAATTCTAGTGAGATCATAAACATACAAGTGCAGATGCATGCATTACAAATTAGTATCTCATTAGCAAAAGAACAACGCAAGTACCAAAACTTAGTACATGGGATACTTAAGTGTCAAAAGTTATTAAAGGTACAGTTAAGTGTCACTTTTTTGAAAATCCAGACACCTGAATGCCAAGTCTTGCGATCTTGGTTGAAAATTCTACATAGCAATTTTTTTTAATAATTAACTCACTACATGGCTCTTCAAAGAGCTGAGTCAATAAAGAAAAGCTAAAATGATGTTATTCTTGCCTATTTTTGAATTCTTATAAAAATATTAATTAAATTAATTTTTTTTAAAAAAAAAAAAAAGAACAAAGAGGAGATGAAGATTGCAGAAGGCGAAAGCTTAGCCCTTGTCGTTACCTCCCCACGGGTCGTTGCGAATGGCCAGCAACGGTGGGAGGAGGGTTGGCCAAGGTCATCGAGCCCTAGCAGTGGTTGGTGGCTTTGGCCAATCGGTGGCAAGGGTCATGACCCTCCCTTAGATCCAGCAAGGGTTGTCGACCTTCACCCGATCGAGCCAAGGGCCATCACCCACTAGGCCCTCCCCCTCGTCACCACTCCTCGCCCTAGATATGGTGAAGGCTTCTGGTCCTCACCCAGCCTAGGCCAAGGGACGTCACCCATTGGGCCTTCTCTCTACCATCGCTTACTATATATATATATAGTTATTTAGTGTAATTTAATTAATATTTATACTAAAATTCAAATCCTAGAAAAAGACATTTTGAGCTCTTCTTTCCATTGTTAGCATGCAAAACAATGTCATTTTGTACTTGTCTAGTCGGAAAAATGTCATGTCGCATTTTGGTTGGATTTTTTTGCTATTGGTATTTAATTGGGGTCAATTCCATAAAAAAAGCACGAACTTTAGGTGTTATCCCAAATCTGGCCCAAACTTTATTTTGTCTAAAAAAAAAAGCACGAACTTTAGGGGTTGTCCCAAATCTGGCCCGAACTTTATTTTGTCTTAAAAAAAAGCACGAACTTTAGGTGTTGTCCCAAATCTAGCCCAAACTTTATTTGAGACAAAATAAATTAATTCTATTACAAATAGGCTTCACATCTCTATTTAACTATAAGATGCACACGCTTTTAATATCTCGCTTTAAGGCAATGTAATCTTCTGCTTTCAACCCAGCTTCTGGCGTTGCAAACAGTTTACCAATTGTTAATTGATCTAATGGCCCTAGCTATGTGCCTCGTCCCCTAGAACTGAAGCTGTTAAATTATTTTTCCCATGAGAATCATCTGTAAAGTTCACCTCATTGGAAGGCAAACTTAAATTTAACACTTTCTCCAAACACTCGAATGCAGCATCGTTTTGCTGTATTGGATATTATTGCTGACGTGGAAATGCCATGTCGAATAACTGTGGAATGAGAGTTAACGGATTGACACAAATGAAAATTTGTGCATTTTTTTAGACAAAATAAATTTCGGGCCAGATTTGGGACAATACTTAAAGTTCGTGCTTTTTTTTTAGACAAAATAAAGTTCGGGCCAGATTTGGAATAACACCTAAAGTTCGTGCTTTTTTTTTAAACAAAATAAAGTTCGGGCCAGATTTGGGATAACACCTGAAGTTCGTGCTTTTTTATGGAATTAGCCCTATTTAATTGATCTATTTTGCTTTGATTTTAGCATGTAAATATACATTTCGAACTTTTGACACAGAAATATCATTCTATGTCAACTTTTAACCCTCTAGGTGCACGGCTCCCATATTTTGTTAGATACAAATGACAATAGGAGCATAACACTTGAACATTGCAATCGTTTACCTGAAATATACTATGGCTAAACCAAAAGATATATTTTATATTAATGAAAGGCCATATAATTATTAAAATTGATGGACCGTCTTCTTAAGCTTATAAGGTTCCTCATGATTGGTTTGTGACGTTCATATCAAGCGATGAGCATTATATAATTGAAATATCATTATTAATAAAACTGCGTTGCTTTTTTTGTCTTCAAACTAGTTTTTTTTTTTTTTTTTTAATTTTTCTTTTCGATTAATATGGTTGCAGGTGGATATAGTCCAGACCTATAGCAATTTGGGCTTTACTATTCTAAATCTATAAGAATTTAAGTTAACCTGTACACGACCTACCCCACTAAACATAAATTAATAAAACGGTTTTGTGATCCATTTTGACATCTCCAATTCTTAATAAGACAAAGTCCATCTTTTGCAAAAACTTACTCTATGCTTTAATCTTCTCCATCTGCCTCTTTTATGCTTTTCTGCTCCATTTGATTAACAACAAATGGCCCTTGTTTATTGAACGGAACTTTCTTAATAATAGGAAGTGTAGACAGATGAGACGACGCATGACCAACTTCGGCCTTATTACTGGAATAAAAAAATTCGTTTGTGATTAGGGAAGTATTTGTGTCGGTGACGTGTGAATAATTAATGCATCATTTTGCGGCGTGCTTCTTTGACCTAATGAAATGATGACCTCAGGTATCTTTTTTTCCAATTGCACTTGATAGTATCAAGATGAAAGTTACCTCAAATTTTCGGATACCTGCCAAAGTGAAACTCTCCTCCTGTAATATCTAACTATCTATCAATAATTGAGTCATTAAGTGATTTCGGGCAAAAAGGTCATCTCTCTTTAAATAAGAAATGAACGAATTTTTATATAGTCTTTTCTGTTGGATTTGTTATCCACAACAATAAATTTTGATGATTTTATGCAAAAATAATCAAAATTCCAAGACCAATATATTTGAATTTTTTTCTAACTCATAAGTTACTGTAAAAAGATATATTTTTGGCTAAAAAATCAAATGCAATATATTTTAGTCATAAGATAAGTAAAGTTAGATTATGAACTTTCTAGTTTTTGACATAGTCAACTAGAAGTACAATAAATTAGATACGTAATACCACATGTATACAATTTTTCTTTTTTAATTCTTGAATTTGATCAGGTTGATTCTCAAATACAATCATTTATACATCATATAAAGCAAAGAAAACCTCCTTCGTTTAAGAGATTGAAATTATTATTATTTTCTTTCTGACATGTCAATCACTTTCTTCTTATTGTGTATATTATCAGCTATTGCATTCCATGATTTAATCATTCAAGTATCTCGTAATAAGATAATTTTATTTATTCATATTACGAGTGAAATCAGTGATACGACATCACATATAATGTTAACGGTGAAATCAGTCCTTTGGGAATAATTTTTGTTTATGAACTCTGTAAAATCAAACATAATCCCTGATTATGTTAGAAGACATCAAGAATTTTCTTGCAAACCTTTAGTTAAGATTTGCACATGAATTCTCTGATCGAAAGCAATATTCAAATCTGAAAATCTTACAAGATAAATCCCATTTCTCTTGCTTAGGAATGTATTCGAGAAAATCAAGGGAAAATTACAAAAAAAAGTTCCAAACTTATTACACTTGTGCCATTTAAGTTCTATACTTTTCAATTTAGTCAATTTAATTCTAAACATTTTAATTGTGTCAATTTAGTCATAAACCTTTTGCATGTTTACAAATTAAATCCTAATTTTTTTTTTAATGATTCGCCAATTTAATCCTTCCTGATAATTATGACTATAAATCACTAACATAGTGATCTATCAAACACCGGCTATGTTAAATAACACGGCCTGGCGTTAACATGGACACTTTTTATAATTTTTTAAAATTTTCTAATTTTTTTTTCCTTTTCACTCCACTAGCCATTGCTAGTCTCCAGTGATGGCTAATGGAGGTTGCCAGCCCTAGGTGACAATTGCCCTAGCAAGGGTTCCCCACACTAACCTCAGGCAAGGGTCCCCATCACTAACCCCTGGTGAGCACGACCCTTACCTAGGCAAGGGTTGCCCTTCATTCAAGCCGGCAGAGGGAAAAAGGGGAAAAAGTAATAGAAAAGGAAAGGAAAAAAAGAAGAAGAAAATTAATTGAATTGTCCACATTAGGATAGTCAATCCTAATTGGATTGCCACATTAGCTATTTCAGCCCAAAATAGCTAGAATGACTAAATTGATAAATTGTAAAAAAGATTTAGGATTAAATTAGCAGGATTGAAAATTTTATTACTAAATTAGCTAATCACTAAAAATTTTATGTTTAAATTGGTAAAATTAAAAGATTTAGGATTGAATTGGAATAAGTATAGTAGGTTTCGAACTTTTTTGCTAATTTCCCCAGAAAATCAGAGAATGAGAGATAAAACTATATGGTGCTTCGAGCGCACTCTTATTCCCTCTTAGGCTAGTGTAGACTTGATTAAAATCAACATTTACATGATAAGAAACATCATATATTATCACTATGCAATAGTAACATAGACAATTAACTGTGAATTTTGTTATGATATTACGGTAACAGCTAATGTTTTTGCAGTTGTCACTTCTTTGGTTGGAAAATCTAAAATTCTAAATATGCACTAATCCAGGACTTGTAGAAGAACAGAAACTAGATCACCAAAAGAAGTACAAGGGGAGGTCCAAAAGCAAGGGTCATTCTCAATTGATTGCTTGGAAGTGTCCGAAGTGAATTGGAGTATACTTGACACCAATTCTAACTTTGATATTGTCTTGAAGGATGGGGGATATAATTTGGCCCGATGCATGAGAACCATGGCCGAGCCCTTGCTCATTGATCACTTTGGTAAAGAGATTATTGATGGGGTCTTTAAGAGGTATGAGGCTCTACTTGCTGATCGCATGTCCAAGGAGGAGAATGCATTCGTCAATGTTGTCATTTCGCTAAAGAAAATCACCTAGATGAATTGCCAAGAAATTACAAATAATTACTTTGCAGATATATGCGCTTTATGGTGAAGTTGGAATATCAACGTCACAGGTGCGTTCATAATTGTTTGAAGATGGCATTCCTGTCTTCCTTGTATTACTTCTTATGTCTTATCTTGAGTAAAGAACATGAGACTTGTAAGTTGAAGGGCTTGACATTTGGGATTTAGTTTTAAGGATTTTTCTTTCCCCCAATTTTCCATATCTCTTGAGATGTTGCATCTAACTTAGAGACTCTTCATATTTTCTCTTGATTACCTCCTTGATTGATATGCTATTTTAAATAGTTATCTAACAAAACATATAATAACTCTTCATTATGATACATTTAAATATACATAAATATATACAAATTTCTCAATTTTCTCTTATGCGTTATTCATATCTTGGTATTAGAGCTACATTATCTTGAGGTGCACCCAAGTGCACACCCGGAGCATCCCTCTTATCTCGTGTCTTTTTCCCCCAATAATTACTAAATATCCCTCTGTTAATTGTTAGTCTCGCAAATGGTGATGTCAAGCGACGTCAACTTATTCTATTGTCACATAGCTTGTGTAATAGTGGACTCATTAAACAAGTGGATTGAATTGGGTTTGGGTCAAGTCATAAATAATCCGATCCAAATTGACCCATTAGCCCTTTTATGACCCATTCATTCGTAATGTAAATTTCTTTATGCATAATTGACCAATGTTATTGAAACACTTCTGTATTTAATCAAATCTACAAAGCTTATACCTAAATTGAGGTGAGAGTGTGGAGTGAGCAAGTGAGGACAAGAGAGAATGAAGAGAGAGTTATAGAAATATGTTGGTTTTAAGTAAGTTGTAACCCATTTATGCCCCATTTAATAGGCATATTGTGTTTAAATTCATTTATAGCCCATTTACTAAATATAATTGGCCCATTTAACGTTCATATGGATTAAAAAATGGGTCTATTGACCAGTTTATATAACATCATAGTAACCTTCATCTATTAGCTTAAGCTTTTGAGTTGAATTTTCTAGCCGAATGAATTCAGTGTTGTCTTGATTTATTTATGTTGGGAAATATGACAAGAAAGCAAGATGAACTACGATTGCCGTCCAGCGAAGCCTAGATGGATTGTCATGCATTGTCTCATGTTTTATAACTGTGTTTTCCGCAAAATATAGAAATTGATTCTCAATTATCACAACTTAAATGTAGAAAATTTGTAAGAATGCTTTGGGAGGTTTCTAATTTTCCTTTTCTGTCAACAATACCCTTCGTAAGTTATGAAATGCCGTTAGCTCATTTTTCTTTTTTTCTTTTTTTGATGACTTCGCCATGGGATGCCGACGACATAACGAATCAACCAACTGAAGTAAGTTTGTCCTTTCACAACACTTGAGTGAGTATTAGTATGTTCTTCTGACAAGCTCATCAAGTTCAACGTGCTTGATCTAAATCATTATACATTGCTAACCATAAAAGTGAAAACCAATAATTAATAGCTTGTCTGGACAAAAAGAGAATAAAAGAAGAAAATTCAACAGAAAAAATAAAGTGCAACCAACTCCCTAATTCTTTGCATTCTTCTTGTTTTCATACCAGATGAAGTCTTGGCTTATGGTGAAATCTTGAGTTCAACGATGTGGACAAAAATTTTTTGTCCATGAAAATTGATGTTTTATTAATATGATATGCTTGGAGTAGATTGGCGGAATGGTTGAGGGATAATCTAGACGTGGCAAATTTCGTATTCAAATCATAGCATTCTTGTCCAAAATAATTTTGGTGTCCACATCCGACGATGCTAAATACCTATATCATGCAATAACCCTTGCCTTGGTCATGAATTCAAAGACTTCAGGTCTGCTTTCAAGTATAGAAGCCGATCGTTAGACAACAAATCCCACGCTAAACCTCGTACAGAAAACGATAGACTGACGCACATCATCCTGTCCTATTCAATCGTCAGTCGACCCATCCCACGCTGAACATGTTAAAAAGAACAAGCTGGCTTTGTGCGACTTTCCCCTATTCCTCTCTGATTGCTATATTTCGTCAGCCACTTGATATTTGTGCTTTCTTGGGCCATGCGTACGTGATAGACAGCTTGATAGATACATGACATGAGATTGGACGGAAAGTAATAATTTGACAATTATTTTAGCATCCATATATTAATTAGTCTAAGTGCGAGTCTTTTTTTATTGATAAATCACATTAGTCTGCTCGAGACACTTGGAAGTCTTCCAATTCATGAAATTTTTTATAATGGGATATGCTGACCTTGACTTGGCAGACATTGGCCTTCAAGGCATTTTCTTCATCATGGAGAAATCTAAAAGAATCCTCCTTCCTGTCCACTAGCAAGTAGGCCAAACATGCAATAGAAGAATCGACAAAAAAAAAACAGCTTTTCTTTTATTGACTTCCGCTAACCATCATAGAATAGGTCGAATGGTGAGGAATCGTGAGATTGGACAATAAGTATTAATTTGACAGTTTTTCGTGGTGTCCATGTGTTATGATAGTCCATGTGTGAGTCTTCTCTTATTGGCTAACAAGCGTGAGATCCGCCTGAATGAAGCTGAGGAAACACTGCAAGGAAATCCTACGTTTAGATTAGTAACGTACTCTTTAGACACATTTATTATTATTATTATTATTATTATTATTATTATTAATTTGTGAATCAAAAAACAATTGCACTTGTTTTTAGTTCAATTAAACATTTCTTAATTAAAAGCAATGTGACCCTATTGAATTTATAGTCTCTCACCCATATTTCTTAACTAAAAGCACTTAGTAACGTACTCTTTAGACGCAAATTGCGTAACCCCAAGATCTCCATAACTAGAACAAGAACATACATAATTGAGTAGAAATATTAACGCACATGTTTTGGGATCCATTGTTCTTGAAGCGGAAGCGGAAACACAATGTTCCACACGCAAGTCTTTCTCCTCTGTTGCCCTCCGTATCACTGGCTCAATGAGGCGGCCCCCTCACGTGTAGCGTTAGGTAAACGCCTCTTAGGTGAGGATAATGTGAGAATTAGGGTTAGAGGAGAGACTTGAGTACTATTTATAGAGTTTCCAGCTAGGCCTCCTCATTACGGGCCAGGTTCAACTCGGCCCACACTAGCCAGCCCCATATTAGACTAATTAAGAAACCTTCTATCTCACCTTAGACCAGCCATGTTTTACGGTAGTCATAAAAACAGTAAATTATAATATCAATTAATATAGTCCACATTAGGAAAACTCTTACATTCTCACATTTGGACATATTAATTGAAATCGTACCTTATGTGCGTACATTGGTCCAGAGATAATTCTTAATAGTCAATCATATCTCATAAAGTCTCAAACACCGAATCATGGCGGTAACTGTATGTATACACACAGAGCCTTCCATGCTCACGAGTGCTCTCAACTTTATTGATATGGATTCAATATGGTAGTGTGGCAAATGGATAACATTTCTCATAAAGAGATCATATTTATCAGTCACCATTCTCTTACCTTAGGCGACACAAAAAAACTTATGACACTAGAGAATGCTTTATGGTTCCAATAAACCCACATATGTCTTGTCCTCACAGTTAACATTTCTTTATGTATCATAAGACATATGCGTAAGGCTAATAACCGGATTCTCGGATGCTCCTAGCCTTCACTGAAGATTTAAGCAATACCTTGAGATTTTTAACAATATATATTCAACATAATAACAATCCATTCAAATATATTTTATTGAATGCAAAAGTTGAGATATATATATATATATATATATATATATATATATATAAGTGTTACTAAATTGTAACAAAACAGATGTAAACTTTATTCAAAGAAAAATAAAACACAGCTTCCACTAAATAACAACATCCTAATACGCTCCTAAGCCCATGCTAATGACATGTCGATCAAAAACACACGGGCGTAGGCCTTTAATTAGTGGATCTGCAACCATATAATCTATAGGAACATAATCTACTGCAACGTCACCATTCTGCATTGATTCCTTTATGGTCAAAAACTTGACCTCCATGTGTTTAGACCCCTTGAGACTTCTGTTATTATTAATAAACAACACTGCAGAATTATTGTCACAATATAACTGTATGGGCCTATCCACAAAATCAAAAACTAATAACTCCCTAATGAGGTTCCGGAGCCAAATAGCTTGAGTAACAGCTGAAAAACATGCTACAAATTCCGCTTGTATGGTAAAAGAAGATATGGATTTCTGTTTTTCACTCTTCCAAGATACTGCACCTCCTACCAACATAAATATGTATCATGTTGTTGACTTCTTATCATTTTGACAACCAGCAAAATCTACATCTGAATACCCTGCTAATTGCAAGTCTGGAATATGTCTATAAATCAGCATATAATCTTTTGTTCTCTTTAAGTACCTTAAAACCTTCTTGGCAGCAACTCAATGATCGCGTCTTGGATTAGACTGATATCTACTTAGAAGCCCTATTGCAAAAGCAATATCTGGCCTAGTGCAAATTTGAGCATATATGATACTTCAAAGCACACTAGGATAAGGTACATTCTTCATTTGAGCTTTCTCAAAATCTGAATTAGAGCATTATGAAAGACTCAATTTATCACCCTTAACAACGGGAGCAATTCCTGGTTTGCAATCTTGCATACTTAATCTTTCTAAAATGTGATCAATATATGCGCTTTGAGACAAACCCAATGAACGGCGTGAACGATCCCTATGGATCTCAATGCCAAGAACAAAAGACGCCTTACCAAGGTCTTCCATATCAAAATTTTTCAATAGCATTCACTTTGTCTTATGCAGTAAATCAATGTCACTACTAGCAAGAAAGATATCATCTACATAAAGTATGAGAAAAATATATTTCCTCTCACTGACCTTGGTGTATATACACTGATTTACTTTGTTCTCAATAAATCCAAATGAAGTGATAACACTATGAAACTTGAAATACCACTATCTAGAAGCTTGCTTAAGGCCATAAATAGACTTTTTCAATCTACAAACAAGCTTACCTGAGTCATCTGCTGCAAAACCTTCAAGCTACATCATATAAACCTCCTCATCAAGGTCTCCATTTAGAATAGCAGTCTCAACATCCATTTGGTGTAACTCCATATCAAAATGAGCTACCAATGCCAAGGTCACTCTAAAGGAATCTTTAGAAGAAACTGGAGAAAATGTTGCTTCATAATTTATTCATTCTTTTTGAGTGAAACCCTTAGCTACCAGTCTGGCTTTAAACTTTTTAATCTTTCTTTTGAAATCCCTTTTAGTCTTGAATACCCATTTGTAGCCAATAGGTTTACAACCTTCAGGCAATTCAACAAGCTCCCAAACACCATTGTGTTTCATAGATTGCATCTCATCTTTCATCGCATCTAGCCACAAATCTGATTGAAGACATGAGATGGCATCCGTATAAGTTATTAGATCAACAACACAACCAATATCATAATCATGCTCTCATAGGTAGACAACATAGTCTGGTGGTATAATTGAACGTCTTTCCCTTATTGATCTTCTGAGTGGAGCTACTTCAATCTCATTCTTTAATTTGAGGAGCTTGAGGAATTTTATCAAGAACTGTCTCAACAATAGGATCTTTGGCCACAACAGGCTCAGTTTGTGGTGCAAGAGGCTCCACAATCGCCTGCACGGGATGAGATAGGGATCCGGTAACCCCACCATACTATCATCTTCGATAGCTTGTGAGCAGCTACCATCTTCAGCTACATCAAATTTTAGAAATTTTGCAGTCTGAGATTCCACAATCCTTGTACCTCCATTAGGGTTATAAAACCGATACCCCTTTGAATGATCTGGGTAAGACACGAAATAACACTGAGTAGTTTTGGAATCCAATTTACTCAATGTTGGATTATATAACTTCACTTCTGCTGGACATCCCCAAACTTTAAGATGATTCAAGCTAGGTTTACATCCAGTCCACAACTCAAAATGAGTTAATGGAACCGCTTTAGTAGGAACGTGATTTAGAATATAAATATCTGTTTTCAAAGCTTCACCCCATAGAAAATTAGGTAAATTGGTCTTACTAATCATACTTCTCATCATGTCCATAAGAGTACGATTGCGCCTTTCAGCTACACCATTTTGTTCAGGACTTCCGGGCATAGTAAACTGACTTATTATCCCAGAATCCTCTAAGTATTTAGCAAACTGCCCTTTAAATTGTCCAGCATCACCGTGCCTACCAAAATACTCACCACCACGATCAGATCTGACAATCTTTATAACTTTTCCCAACTGTTTCTCCACTTCAGTCCGAAAAATCTTGAATTTATCAAGAGACTCGGACTTTTCTTTAATCAAGTATAAGTATCCATATAGGGAATAGTCGTCAATAAATGTGATGAAATAAAAATTTCTGTACAAAGTAGCCGTGTATGGTCCACTAATATTAGTGTGAATAACCTCCAATACGTCTGAACTTCGTACAGTGGATTTCTTCTTTATCTTAGTCATCTTACATCTGCAACAGTCTACACAAGTCTCTTGATCACCTTTAAGAGTAGGCAAAATGTCAACCTTTATAAGTCTTTCTACTCTTTCTTTAGAGATATGACCAAGACGTTTATGCCACAAAGCATAAGATTGTTCCTTAGGTAGAGGCCTTTTGGAAACACCTTTTTCAATTGAATAAGCAATGTACATGTCGTTGGGAGATAAACTCAATCGATATAATCCATCGGATAAATTGCAACACCCAATCTTATTTGAATCATAAAACATGGAAATAGTATTACTCTTTATTTCAAAAGAGTATCCACACGTGTCCAAACAAGACACAGAAACTAAATTCCGCCTAAAAGAAGGTATGTAAAAAGTGTTTCTTAACACCATCCGAAAACTAGAATCTAAAATCAAAATAACATCTCCCACGAACTCGACGTCAACTCCAACGTTGTTTCCAACAGTGAACTTTGATTCATCCTGATTTGGCGTCCTTCAGTTTATGAACCCCTGTATGGTAAATGCAACGTGATTAGTTGCACCACTATCTAGCCACTAAGAATTGGTCGGAACTTCAGATAGATTGAATTCATAAACAAATGCCAAAGAATCATTACATTTAGGCTCACTCTTGGTTCTCTTAGACAACCAAGCTTTAAACTTGCTGTAGCGTTTCTTTACATGTCCTCTCTCCCTACAAAAGTAGCAATAAACACCATCCTTTTTGGTGAATGCTTTCTTGGCACCCAAATTGTTAGAAAGTCCAGCACCTTCAGAATTTTCTTTATTGTTAGAAAGTCCAGCAACTTCAGAATTGCCCTTCTGAGTATAATTTTTCACCTTCTTACCCTTATCACTGCCAAAATTAGAAGCATAAAGGGTAATGTGTCCTTTATCTTTCTTCAATTTTTCTTCCTCTGCCACCAGCCCTGCAATTAGGTCATTAACACACCAGGTTTCATCTTGGGAGCTATAATTGGTCTTAATAATCCTAAAATCAGGAGGAAGATTATTTATAATTTGATGCACAATGCAAGCAGTGAGAATAACAACATTGAGAGCCTCAAGTTTTGTTTGCAAATCTATCATTCTTATAACATAATCTCTTACTCCACCAGAATCATCATACTTCATAGTAAATAATGTTTGTAGGTGTGTTCCTATCTCAACATTAGGCGACACACGGTTTCTAGCCATCAAGGCTTCCGTCATCTGCCTAGTAGTGTCGTCTGCAGGCAAACCACTTTTCAAGTGTTCCTGAATGGAACGCTTCATCGACAGTAAGCAAATTTTATTGCTCTTTTCCCAAGCAGTAAAATGAGCTTTCTAAGCTTTTGTACTATCAGTAGTAAGATTTGCCAGCCGATCGATAGTAAGAGCCATATGAACATCTGCCATATCCATAGCAAACAGAAAATCTTCTCTCAATTTCTTAAAGTTTGAACTAGCAAGAACCTCAATAGTGACGGAGTTACCGTTTATAGAAAATGTGACTGAAAAACAAGCAGTGTATTTATAATTAGCATCATGTGAGCATTGTGTAACTTGACACACAAGTACACATCCAGAGAGTTACATGCAAAATCACATAATCACCTTTGAGCAGAATACATGACATGCAATTGTACACTCCCCACATGATAGAGGTTATAAGAATATATTCCAATCTTCGTGAATTCATCACTTTTGGGCATATGAACCATTAGGATCAGTCACTCCTCCACGACACCATCATGTATCCCTCCATGAACTAATACACAATCACCTCATTTAGGAGTATGACTATGCATTAGACTAGGAGACATTCCAATCAATATACAAGATCGAAATTTTTCAAACCCAATCAAGTGTGCCACTTTGGCGGTCACAACTCAATTGAATCCTTGAAACTCTCTCATACCAGGGATATAATCTTTACATCTCACATACACCATATACATGTGATTTTAACTTTAGTGATAGGGGCATCATATCACTCAATTCACATATCATGCTAATTACACTACTTTATTCATTAATAAAATATAGAAAGGTTTAATTTTTATTAATGAATCACACTTTTACAATATTTATGTGATAACATACAAGTAACCCAACATATGTATTTCTAAAAACACAGAAAATACAAGAAAAAATACGCAAAAATAAACGTATTTAGGGCTTTATATGTATTTTCACATCCATAAAATCATCAAACATATAAAATAAATACACCATAAGATAGAGGATGAACTTACAAGTCTATCGCCGCCGACCACACGCCGATATGAGTCTCCACGCGCTCGTACGCGCCGCCTGAGTGCGGGGCGCGTGGAGCTCACGCGCTAGCGTCAATGGCCAGTCAAATCCAACCTTTTACATCTTGCATGGTTCAGTATTGATATGGCTAGAGGGTTTGGTGAAGGCCCAAGTTCTATGGTGACTTGTGATGGATGGGTTCATTTGACACAACTATATACGGCTAAAGTGCCTTCTTTGTTCTTAATATGCATTTCCTAATTTCATAGGATTTTATCAATCCAGAGCTCTCTAAGGAGAAACAATGTTGGCTCATTTGTTTTTTTTTTCCTAACGAGTTTGCTCGAGTAGGCCAACAATTACCACTAGGAGTGAGCACTTAGTCCATGGCCCAATCAGGTTGGCCTTGGTCCAGTTCCCATAAGGACTAAATCAGTCTTTGGCCTTGGGACTTCTAGATCCTACACTATGCGGGTTATTCCTCAGTCCTGGGAGTTTAGTATTAATCCAACCTGGACCAACTTTGTACATAATATATATATATATATATATATATTATTTACTCTAAATTCTAGCGCTTCTTTCTTTGTTCTCTTGCAGTTCAATTTATTATGTCAATTAGAACGTAGAAAGAAATTCAATCATAATTCGATAGAAAAAAAGGGTTAATATCCTGAAAAACCTCAAACTTGTATACCTATAATAAATTTACCCAAAACTATTTTTTACTATAAAAAACCTTAAACTGATACATACGTGACAAATTTACCTCGTGACCATAAAAAACTTTAAACTGGTACATGTATGACAAATTTACCCAAACTAATTTATTCGATCGCAAAAAACCCCAAATTGGTAAATTTGTGACAAATATACCATCTGTTAAATTAAATTAATACCACAAAAAAATCATAAAAATTGTAAACTGTGACAAACGAAGCGTAAAATCCCAAATTAGTATACCAAACAACTGTCATATGTCATTTAACTTAATAATTTGACAGTAAAATTTAACGAAAACTAATAGAGGGTAAATTTATCATAAGTGTACTAGTTTGGGGTAAATTTGTCTAAGGTATACCGGTTTAGGGTTTTTGGTGGTCAAAAAAATAGTTTATGGTAAATTTGTCACATGTGTACCGGTTTGGGGTTTTCAGATATTAACCAAAAAAAAAACCCTCTTCACTTGACTCAGCCTCGCTTGCCCGCTCGCCTTGGCCTTATTTGCCTTGTTGCTTGCCTCTGTTTAGTCTCCTCATTGCTTGACTATGTGTTCTCACCTCGCATGTTCATTTTTATGGTTTGTTCCTTTTAGCAAGTGTAAATTATGTCGTGACCTTTTCTTATATTTATATTTGATACATATTAATATTCATAATTTGGTTGCTCAATGTTGTATTGTTGATAAATATGCAATTTGAAATAGTATGTTTGTCTTTTTAAGGAATATAAAAAATGAAATAAAAACTAATTAGTTAGTCTCGAGTTGACTCTTGAAATAGGACTGGACCTAAAGGGTTGGTTTAGTCCTTGGTCCTAAGCTCACGTCCTTGGTCCCAAAAATTGAGGATCAATACTGTGCAAGTCGGTCCTTGGATTATATGCTGGATCGGCCCAATTTAGACCATGCTCACCCTTAATTATCACTAGACATTTTAGAACAGCCAACTCAAGCAAGCTTTTATTTTTCCCTAACACCTGAGTGAATTTTTTAAGACAGAACTTAAGAGTGATTTATGCTCTTCACTCGTCTTAGAGTACAAGCATGCTCTTCTCACAAGCTCATCAAATTCAATGTACTCTCTAATTCATTATAGATTTGCTAAGAATAAAAATATTGATAGCTGGTTTGACCAAAAAAATTGAACAGAAATTGCTTTTCATGTTGTTTCCATACAAATAAAGCATTGGCTTATAACGAAATCTAGAGTCGAATGATGTAGATATATTTAAGTTTGTTTATAATAATGAATTTATTAGTAACGTGACATACTTGGAGAAGATCGGCGGAGTGAGCGAGCTTCAATTTTGGATGGGGCAAATCTCGCATTTAGATCATAACATTTCCACTCAAACTAACTTTGTGGTCATGCCCACCGCAGCAAATATATATTTAAGTCGACCACTTACTTAAATGCTCACTTTAGCACGTTAGATATATAAAATTCATTGAACGTACCTAACATGGATCTCGCAACACTCATGATGCACATAAAAGTGATTCGATATGCCTAAACAAAATCTTGGATCTGATCTCAAGCATAGAGGGCCAATCGATAGCCGATAAATCCCACGTTAAACCTTAAAACCCTGGAAGATGCACCGACGCCCGCCATAGACGTGCGTAATCAATGTTCCTAATTAATTAGTTAAAAACATGGGGGCAATGCGAGAGTGATAGGCTGCTTCATCGATGCCCCACATGAGATTGGACGACAAGTAACCGATGGGAGCACTGCCTGAAATGAAGCTGAGGAAAGAATGCACGGGAATCCTAGGTTTAGATCAACAAGGTGCTGCCTAGGTACCTTTGCTTTGTTTTCATCTATTTACAATAGAACCAAATTTAACTTATTCGTCAGTTAATAAACGTCCACACAGCATATTATTTTAATCATCACATGTTCTTTTCCCGAAGACCTGACTTGCTTCACAGGTTATGAATCACCATGTGGGAATGCATGTGTCATACAGTGTAGGCCCCCACAAAGCACAAAATGCACCTGCAATCACACTTTTTGTGCTGTAATTCTATGGACCTATGTGTACTTTTTTTTTTCTTTTCAAATAGAAACTTTAAAAGACCTTTGCAAATTTTACTTCATTTGTTTTATGATAAATAATTGATCTAGAAAATATTTTTAAAAAATTGATTGATTATATCGCTTACAAAAATGAACAAACGAAAAATATTATCATTGTTAAAGAAAATATTTAGATAAAGTTATTGTTAATAATGAAAATTTTTTTAATTAACTAATTATTTTAAATAATATAAGTGGTCATTTTAAAAATATAATTTTTAAATTATTTTTTCACAAAAGAAATGGTAAGCTTTTTATATCTTGACATGGTGTGTGTGCTGAGAGCGTCACTGTGTGACAAGCTCTTCTCGCTTTCATGACGTCACCCTAGAATATGGACTAGGGTCACCACGCACTACAATTCATCGTATATTTTCCCCGTTCCATTTGAGTTTTTCAGAATTGAGGCGCAATTTCATTCCTTGCCATTGCCTTACTAGTCTAATTACGGTAAATCACACGTTGTCAAATCAAATGATGATAATTTTATTGTCATCGTGATATTCGAGATTAGAAACAATAGCTTAGGTCGACATAGTAAATGCCATGGAAGTTCGCTACTAAAGAATAATTCTTTTAGTAACTTGATATTGGTTCAGTTAATTAGGGCATTGAGAATTTCTATTTCAGAATTTGGAGGTTCAAATCCCAATTAAATATGTTCAAATTGCAATAGGTCAGTGTTACATGTATGGGCTAAAAGTAGAGACATAACCGACCCATAAGGCTTGCAAAACATTTTAAGAATTTCTAAGTAGTTGGGTCTCTACGCGGTGTCCCTAGGTTATTAGGTTTACAAAAGATTGAAATGATATTTGGATTTGCTTAATTAAAAATGTAGATAATGAAGTTTTTAGAAGAAAAAATTCAAGGCTCCGTTTGTTTAATGAAAAATGTCACATTTTTGAAAAAAAAAATGTTTTTAGGGAAGTCATTTTCCTAAAAAATAATTATATTTTCCGGTATTTGATTGAAATCTGATATGAAAAGGAAAATATTTTCCATCTTTGGATTATTTTTTCTAAATAGATTGCACTATTTTTCCGTGTTTGGTCTCAAGTTTGGCCTCTACAAACTTGGGCCTACAGGCCAAGTTTGAGTCCATTGAGGCCCAATGCCAAATTCCATGCACGTGCTTCCTTGCGTACTGGGTCGGGCCTTGGCTCGGATCCATCAACCCGAAGCACGGAACGCGATCAAAGTCTTGAGCCTGGCAACATTATAGCACTTTTTTTTTTTAGAGAAAATCATTAATTTATTTGGATCCATTCAATTGGAAGAAAGTTTATCCGTCAGTAAATTGATCTGCAAAATGACGCTAAAATTCATTTCTTCACCTAAATTTCTCATACAAAAATATAGATAAGCTGACTAGTGTATGAGAGGCTCTTTCGGCCACGACAGGTGAAGGATTAGCATGACAAACATGAAATAAGTAAAAGGAAGTGTCAGAAACGACAGAGAATAGAAAGAAGAGGAGAACACAACACAATCTCGTCAAAAAATTCATACGGTTCACCTTTGTTTGGCCATAATAATTCATCTTCAAACATCTTTCACCATTTACCCTATCAATGAAAATTCCAGTTGACGGAGAGTATGAAGATTGTAATTCTAAGTTTGCTTCTCTCACCGGCGACAACCACCAATCACCCCAGAAATGCAAAACACAGAACAGAGTAATCATAGGTTGGTAGCACTCTCTGCAATTACAGGGACCTTTTATGCATAAAGCTATACAATTCTTCACCTCAATCAATTCCTAATGAACAAGCAATCATCTAGTACTTTGCAATTCAGCAGATCCATACTCTTAGCTTATTTTACCGAATTGAGACTGTCACATGAAAAGGATCAAGATATACGCACACATTATCAGATTCTATAGCAAATGGCCAGATCACTTAATTGTCTTCCAACTAAACTAGTCAAACCAGTTTATGATGGCTTCACTCCAAACTTTACTAGCCAAAGTGGATTAAGGGAGAGTAATCAATCTCTTTGTTTCTCTTATTTCTACAATAATGATTTTCTCAAAAGTTATAGCTATGGATAAATGTATATGTGTCAGAAGGTGAAGGGAAAGGGAAGAACGAGAAGAAGAAGGATAGGGTATTCGAATGTATTTCTCTGACTTTCACTCAATGTACAGAGTTACATTATATTACAGAGTATGTGTAAAAGAAAAGGAAATGATACAATGTACATATTAGATCTGATTTTAATTGATTCAATAAAATCCTTATGATTTGATCTAATCGAATCTTTCCAAAGTTTCTGCTTATCTTCCAACACTCCCCCTCAAACCGGTGGCTTGTAGATGTCCAAGACGTCAAGCTTGCTCAAGAGATACACATGCTGTCTTTGACACAAAGGTTTGGTGAAGACATCCGCCGGTTATTCTTCTGTTCCAATCCCTTGTGTTTCGATCAACCCTTCCTGGATTTTCTCGCGGGTGAAATGACAGTCTACTTCTATGTGCTTCGTTCTCTCATGCACGATAGGGTTGGATGCAAGTTTGAGGGCCGCATCATTGTCGCATAATAATTTTGTTAGTCCCTTAACCTGCACTCCAAGATCCTGAAGTAATCCTCTCAACCACACTATTTCACATGTGGTTTTAGCCATGGCTCAATATTCTGCCTCTGTTGAAGATAACGAGACAATTGGTTGTTTCTTCGTACTCCATGAAAGTAAAGAATCCCCCAATTTGATACAAAAACCAGTTATCGATCTTCTGCTCATAGGATAGGTTGCATAGTCTGTGTCATAGTATGCAGTCATCTTCATGTCACATTTCCTAGAGAGAAGAATTCCAAGTCTAGGACATTTCTTCAAGTACTTCACAACTTTCAGCGCGGCATTCATATGAGACTGTTTCGGCTTATGCATGAACTGACTAAGTATCTGTATAGCATAACTTATGTCTGGTCTGGTCATAGTTAAATATATGAGCTTCCCAACAAGCTTCTGATAGCCTAAAGGATCTTTGAGTATAGGATCTGCCTCCTAAGATAGTCCAGCATCATAATCGGTTGTAGTCAGTTTGATGTTTTGCTCAATTGGTACCACAACTGGCTTACATCCGAATAATCCTGCTTCTGAAATGATCTCCAATGCAAATTTTCTCTGGCTGAGAGAGATTCCTTGGTTTGATCGAGCAATTTCGATTCCAAGGAAATATTTTGGCGATCCTAGATCTTTAATATGTAAAGTAGAATGTACGTATTCCTTAAGGCCTTTGATAGCTATTTCATCATTCCCCATAATGAGTATGTCATCTACATATATCATCAAGTAGATAGATGACGTACCTTGAGTCCATGTGAAAACAGCATAATCAAATCTAGATTGTTGAAAACCAGCAGCTATCAGTGATTCAGCAAATTTTGCATATCACTATCTGGATGCTTGCTTGAGTCCGTACAAGGATTTGCGGAGATGACACACTTTATTCTCCCCCTATCTTTGTAAACCTTGTGGTACTTCCATATATATCTCCTTGTCTAAATCTCTATGGAGGAAGGCATTATGAACATCCATCTGATGTAATGACTAGTCTTGAAAAGCTGACACTGAGAGAAAAGAACGGACTATTACGTCCTTGGCCACGGGGGAAAAATTTTCGTGATAGTTAAAACCTTCTTTTTGTGTGAAGCCTTTAGCCACTAGTCGTGCTTTGTATCTTTCAATCGATCCATCTGCTCGATATTTGATCTTGTATACCCATTTGCATCCGATTGCCTTGCGATGTGGAGATAGGGTAACAAGATCCCATGTGTGATTTTGCCATCGTGGATCATTACTTGCCTCATGGAAGTTGGATGATTCTTGCTCTTCAGAAATGCGAGCGATGCAACATCGATGTGCCGGGGACAAGTGATCGAAGGAAACATAAGAGGGGATTGGAAAAAGAATACCTAGTGAATTCCTGACTCCACATATGTAGTCCTTAGTCCAGGTAGGTGGCTGAATAGTACGACCGGAACGTCTGGGTCGATCATCTTCCGAAGATGGAGCATTGTCTGGAATTTCCACAGGAAACAAATCTAAAGTAGGCGGGTCTGAAGGAACCTCATCATTCGGTCCTTCATTACGGACGTCCACTAAAGGTGTTGTGTTGGTAGTGGATTTGGAAAATCCCTGTGTATCCGTCAATGAAGGAAGGAAGATATATCCAAAACCTTCATACTTGTCTTCAACAGAAGAAATTGGAGAATGCCCTGGTTCAGTGCTACCTTTGTTGTGGTTGGCAAAAGGAAAGACAGTTTCCTAGAATATAACATCTCTACTGACAGAAAATTCTCCTGTACTTGGATAAAAAATCCGATATCCCTTTTGTAAGATAGAATATCCCATGAAGATGCAATGGCGAACACGTGGACTCATCTTATCCTTGGGTCCGACGATTGCAGCATAGCACAGACAACCAAAAACTTTCTAGTGGTTCAGTTAAGCTTCTTTCCAAAGAGTACCTGGAAGGGAGATCGTCCATCAAGGATCTTGGTCAGCATACGATTTATTAAATAAGCAGCAGTCAATACGCAATCCCCCCAAAAATTGTCTGGAATAGAAACTTGAAACTTTAAAGCTCTTGCAACCTCCAAGAGATGACGGTGTTTCCTTTCCACCACTCCATTTTGTTGTGGTGTATAAGTACAGGAGCTCTCATGCAATATCCCTTGTGATGAAAGAAGATCCGCACATTCATGATTGAAAAATTCATTCCCATTATATGTCCTCATTCTTTGCACAGGTTTCCCAAATTGAGTTTTTGACAAGGAAAGAAATGTTCTTAAGTTGGACACAACTTGACTTTTAGACTGCATGAGAAAATCCATGTGGCTCTAGAGTGATCATCCACAATGGTAAGGAAGAATCGAGACCCATCATGATTTACTGTATGATAGGGTCCCCAGACATCAACATGCAGCAGGGAAAGGATATTTTTTGAACGACTTTGGCTCAAAGGGAAAGGACTACACGATTGCTTTGCAAGTGGGCAAATTTGACATTGAGGATAAGAAAAATAAGAGCTATGACCCAATCTGGAGTGCAAAAGGAAATTTCTATCATTGGAAGTCGAATTACACAATGATTTCTTATTACAAGGAAAAAGATTAAAATTTATCAGCAAGCTTTTCCAGAAAAACAATCCTTTAGAGAGACTACCCCAGCCCATCAGTGTCCCAGTCGAAAGGGCCTGAAACAGACAGGTATCAACATCGAAAAGAACTCGACAGGAATTTTTCTTACAGGCTCTAGACACTGAAATGAGATTAAATTGGAAGTCCGAATATAAAGGAAATTGGTAAGGAAAATATAAGAATTAAGGGTGATTGTCCCTATTGTAACGACATAAGCAGTATTTTCATTGGGTAATTGCACAGTGACAGGATCATTAATTCTTAATGAATAGCAGAAAATAACATTCTATCACATGCTATATGGTCACTGGCTGCTGAATCGATAATCTAGGTATTTCTAGAAATAGTACTTGCCACGCAATGAGAAGTACCTGTAAAGTTGCTCCCCCTCTTTTGGACATCCAATTTTTGTAAGGCCTGCATAAGTTGTTGATATTCCCCATGTGTAATAGGTTGATTTGTAGAATTTATCAAACCTGAAATTTGATAGGCTGTTGCAGATATTTCCTTCCCCCTTTTTTTTTCCTTTTCTCCGGGTCTGCCATGCAATTTCTAGCAATTATCAATTGTGTGATGGGGTCGCTTGCAAAAATCACAGAATAATTTACCTTTATTTTGAAATTTTACCCATATCCTTTCGAATTTTGAGGACCGTTGGATCCCCTTGGAGCGGATGCATCTCCACCGTCCAGATCAGACGGAGCTCGCGTGCCTTTGGAGCCGTCGGATCGTGGCATCCGATCCTGGCTGTCCGCGAGGCCCCATTTAAACCCCCTTTGATCTGCGTACCCTAGCAACCCTCGTTGCTTCGCAAACCCTAATGACTGCTCATGCCCTTTCTTTTCTAGGGTTTTCTCCTTCTCGACCCTTGCCGTCAGCGCTAGGGATTCGGAGCTCTTGCTATCCGATGAAGCAAGTCTCTGATTCTCCTCTTGTACTACAAGCTGGAAGATCCGGCCGAGGGTTGGTGCTGGTTCCATGGCCAGTATTTGCGATCTGAAGGTAAGATACGAATCATTGAGTATGAGTAAGAAACAAGTCGCCTTCTCTCTATCTTTCATGGCTTTATATTCTTTGGAGGGTCGATTCGGGCCCTTCCAGCTTTTCTTCAATGGTTTCCAACTCATTCCAGAGTGCTGAAAGCCTGTTAAAGCACGTCATCACAGATGTGTTTCCTTGCTTCAGTTCGCTGAGTGCTTGGTGAAGCGAATTTTTTTTTGCCCGATCCAATTTGCTGTACATTTCTCAAATGCTGTCCCAAATAATCTTTGAGTCTTCTATGGGTGGTAACCCAGCAGTGATTTCTGGACTGATGCAGTTGCCGATCCATGTTCTGACTAATTTGTTACATTTTCTCCACTGTCTTCCCATTTTCTTGTTAGTCGGGATCGGAATGGTCCCGTTAATGAACCCTTCTTTGTCTTTTGTGATTAGGGCTCGCCGAAATTCCCGCGCCTAACTTGAGTAATTTTTTGGACCCGTGAGAGGGTGGCTGATGAGCCGCAACTCCGGTCCGTTGGCAGTGGAGACATAGAGTGCGTTGCTAGGTTCTGGTCGACCCATGGCGGCCGCAAAAGGAAATGGAAGAAACCCAGGTGGGATTCCCTGGTATGGATTTGTGGATTGCCCCTGAAGTCCCACATTAGAATCACTCGATCCGCCCGTCTGCTCTGAGCCGATGGTCGAGCTTACTCCAGTGCTGGTTGGTAGGCCTCCATCACTCGGTATGTTACTCTGAAATCCCGGCTATGATGTGACTGGATTTGTCCCATGGATCCATGGATATGGCATCCACTGGTACGGATACGCTGAGAATGGCTGACCCAGATTTAACTGAGCCGAAAAATTCTGCCAATATGCGTGTTGATTTTGGATCTGGGGTTGGTCGAATTGTTGTTCGGCCATGGAAGTAATGCTGGAAGCCTGTGGGGTCGTTTTGTTGCTATTTGCTCGTCTGGACTGGAGGTGAGATTCTCTGGTTTGTTCATACTGAAAAATTTTCCCTTCAAAAAAAAAAAAAAATAGTGATTCCTCTCGGCAACTCTTTTGCAGGATAGAGTTCCTCTAGGCAATCAAAGGAAACGGAGCGGAAGCTATGTCATAGTCTTCAGCTGCTCTGATACCATGTCAGAAGGTGAAGGGAAAGGGAAGAACGAGAAGAAGGAGGATAGGGTATTCGAATGTATTTCTCTGACTTTCACTCAATGCACAGAGTTACATTATATTACAGAGTATGTGTAAAAGAAAAGGAAATGATACAATGAACATATTAGATCTGATTTTAATTGATTCAATAAAATCCTTATGACTTGATCTAATCGAATCTTTCCAAAGTTTTTGCGTATCTTCCAACAATATGTCTTCTTTTTTTTTGTGTTTTTTTTTTTTATGCCAAGGATTTGGCCTAGCTCTCCTTCGGGATAAATGTATATGTTTTCATCCCTCTTGCCACCAATAAATCATTCAGATCGATTTTTTGATATGGAATCCTCGCATAAAGGATTGTATTATTGCTAACACAAGCTACCAGTATAATGGCCCCCGCAAGCCTTCCTGTTCAATCTCCGACAGTTGCTCAGTCCCTACTGACGTTGTTGCTGTTCCGTTTTTTGGTGTCCAGTCTGATCTCCATTGACGCCGTCCATCATCCAAGGAGTTTTTCCGGAATGTCTATCGTGACCACCAGCAATCCGAGGCGGTTTCTGGTGAGTTCAGCCTCTCCGATAATCAGCGCAGCAACCCAGCAGAACCGAAATGCCAGTCGACTCTGGCCACCGTCCCATCCACTATGCCCCACGCCTGCCGCGCCGTTGAGCTTCCCTGTGACTTGTTTTTGCAGGTTTCTAAAGTGTTCTGTGAGCATAAAGACCGCAAGCCACCCCGGGGATCCTTAACACTTAACAGTGCCGTAACTCTGGCCTCATCGTACAATCCAGCGACGTTTTTCGGCTGAATAAATCCTTATAAAAATAAATAAAAAAACCCTTGAGAGTACTTACTAACTGTACTTTGCTCATTCAGTGCTAGGTAGGGGTGAGCATCAGTTTAGGGTCAACCCTGGACCAGGCCAACCCATCGGTCTTGATTCAGTTTCTAGAGAGATTGGGTTAGTTCTTGATCCTAAGATCTCTAAACAAATACTGTGCATATTGGTCCTCGATCCTGAGACTTTAGGATTAGTTTAACCCAAACACCACCCCGATTGTATATATTATATATAATATATTTAAAATATTATATATATCTAATATATTATATCGCTTTTACATATGGTGTTACGAGTATTATTGATAAATGATTATAAAAACTTTCCATCATTTTTACGGTTTCTTGCTTTTAATAGGTGTGAAATTCCTATGTTGCCTTATCTTAAATTTGTTGAATATGTATTGATATTTTATAGTTTGGTTACCTAATGCCGCATTGTCAATGGATATGTAATTTGAAATAGTATATTTGTCTTTTTAGGAAATATGAAAGATGAAATAAAAAATTATCGATTGATCCAAAATTAACCTTGGAACCGGACCAAACTCATTGGAACGGTCTAGTCCTCGGTCCTTGGCTCAATAAGATCAGTCCTCAATCCCAAAAATTAAGGACTAACACTTTGCGAGTTGGTTCTAGGATTAGGGTGTAGACCGGTTTAACTTGGACCATGCTCACCCTAGTGCTATGTTCAAGGAGAGCAAAATCCATGGAACATCAGGCTTGGATTGACGAATGTCGATCAAAGCTGGCCCAACTAAATTGGGTTAGTTTATATGTTTCCGTCCGAGAGAAGCAAATCAACATGCAGATTGGGTGCCCAAGGCAAAGTGGAAAAAGAACCTCACCCAATTTGACTGCTATCTTACATCCCCCGAAGAAAGATATTTTAGTTTTTTTGATGTAAACAGACCTTTGCTTTGTTAATAAAATTTCAAGCATTACCGACCAAAAAAAAAAAAACCTCGAGAGCCAATTGACATCCTGTCCTTGGCTGCGGTGTCGCGAAGTCCCCACTTCGGCTATCATCTAGACCAACCGGCCGCCACGGGTTTTGCTACTAGCCGTCGGTCACCGTGCTTCCATTGCCGATCCCGTCGATAACTCAAACAAGGTAATTTCCAAACTGAATTCAATTTCAATATTTTGTTGCCTAAATTGGATTATTTGATGCACATATTGATTTGCTCGAAATATTTAGACATATCCCAAGTAGGACAAACTCCCCGATTAAAAGATCATGATAATCTTGAATATCAAGCTACGAGACCCTAGATCGGATTCTTGAATATCTTGATCTTTTAATTTCGCAATGCAGTGATTTTCGGGATGCGGTGAATATATGATTCATATGATTTTTTTTTTTTGTTGATTTTTGGTGATTTTCTTTTCTTAAAAAATAATATAAAAAAATGTCATGCATAATAGATTAGATTGCATTTGGTTATCTTAGAACTATAAATTTAGGATCACATGATACTTTAGAAAGGAATCTAATTTAGGATAGGATTTAATTTAATTTATCTCCTAGAATAGGTTAGGTAATTTAATGCTAGGATATAATAGTTTACTTTTAAGAGATAGAAATCAATAAAAAAAAAATAGCATAAGCATGGCGTCAATGCAACGTCATGTATTGTAATATGCCACGTCATCCACATGTGTCATGTCATCAATGCCGCATCATATTACCTTGTCATGCCATGTTATCAATTCCATATCATTTAGCAACAACACATTTAGGGTCACATTAGTTAGATTGCATATCATGTTAGAATAGTTCATAAACTTTGCCCGTCATTAGTATTAGGTTACTTAAATTGCATGTTACATGTCATTAGAGTAAAAATCATGCATCTTAAATTTAGATTAAAATTGCAAATAATTAGTCTTCATAAATAAATAAATAAAAGTAGTGATAATTGCATATTTACTTAGAAACCATGTTTAGGTTAGCATGCATTAATTTTAATTAAAATTTGTAGATTATTTGGAAAATAAGTAATAATAAAGTTTTGGTTTTTTTGCTTTGAGGTTAGTCATAATTCTTGTAATGTATTTATTACTTTGATTTCTTGGTTGTTACTTTATTAATTGCACACCCGGATGATGCCTTATTGCAGGTTAGTGGTTTAGGTTAAAAATTAACCAAGATTGCTTGCAAAAAAATTTGAAAATAAAGAGAAATCTACCAAAAGGGTGTTAGTTTAATCTAGGGTAATAAAGTCTCCGAATCTATCGAATCTCTTGTCCACAAAATAAAATATCTCTCATATTTTACCGAGGTTTCTAATCAATTCTAATTGATTAGTGGCGATTCCTAATTTAATGAAATTGTATGTTCAAATTGATTAACTTGACTACCAGCTTGGGAGGGTCCAAGCTAAGTCTTTGATTTGTAATCTTTTTACTTTCTCTTGTGTGATTCACCTCTGAAAAGGTCGTGAAAAAAGCGATTTCCCTTCATTGCTTTTATGGTTAGGTGATTATAACTTTATTTGATTAAAAAAAAGAAGAAGAGTGGGAATAGGTGACCAGAGTCAATGACCCCCTCTGGGCTTTATCATAAAGGTCGTTTCTTATTACGAAATGTTTGGTTTAATTAAGAACTACTCCACAATATTTAGGTGATGTAGTACAAGTTGTTTAGATGTTCGCACATGACATAAATCAAACTTGCAATTTCACAGAAGATAAGTGATTCCTTCACCACTAAGCCAACCACCATGGTGGTATATGTGTTTACATAGAGCAACTATAGATACACAATATCCTTCTCTCATCCTTCAGGACACTTGTTAAGAGGGCGCTATATAGTTTTCTCATAGTATGCACTTTCTAAATTTTCGAAGTGCATTGATAAGTTTTTAGTGTTTAATTTGTTTCGTCTAGTATCTAAAAAAAATTCGTTAATAAAATTCTTGAAAATAAATAATCTCTTTTAATTTCAACCCCATGCATGGCAATATGGCACAAGATTCTTCGTCTTTTCTCGTCTTTTTTTTTTTTTTTTTTTGTTAGTCTTTTCTCGTCCCTCATTTGGAAGGAATCATAATTCAAATGGCAGAGAGAGATCCCACCTAGTGGACATGTCTGCACTAATTGACTAAGTAGCACCGATACTAACACGCGACACGTGACACGATACAACACGACACGTTGACACGTCGTTTTTCAAAAAATAGAGAATTCCGATACGTTGGGATACGTTGGATATTAAATACATATTTTTATATATACATAATAAATTATCATTTTTATGTTTATTTCAATCAAATTAATTTGATTCAAATTCATAAATAAATAAGCCTATAATGAATTTACACTAAAAACATTAATCCACAATTTATTAATATCATTCATTATTTCAATTTGACAAATTTAACTCATTTGGAAGGAATCATAATTCAAATGGCAGAGAGATCCCACCTAGTCGACATGTCTGCGCTAATTGACTAAGTAGCACCAACACTAGCACACGACACGTGACACGATACAACACGACACGCCGACACGTTGTTTCTCAAAAAACAGAGAATTCTGACACGTTGGGATACGTTGGATATTAAATACATATTTTTACATATACATAATAAATTATCATTTTTATGTTTATTTCAATCAAATTAATTTGATTCAAATTCATAAATAAATAAGCCTATAATGAATTTACAATAAAAACATTAATCCGCAATTTATTAATATCATTCATTATTTCAATTTGACAAATTTAACTCATTTGGAATGAATCATAATTCAAATGGCAGAGAGAGATCCCACCTAGTCGACATGTCTGTGCTAATTGACTAAGTAGCACCGACATTAGCACACGACACGTGACACGATACAACACGACACGTGACACGATACAACACGACACGCTGACACGTTGTTTCTAAAAAAAATAGAGAATTCCGACACGTTGGGATACGTTGGATATTAAATACATATTTTTATATATACATAATAAATTATCATTTTTATGTTTATTTCAATCAAATTAATTTAATTTAAATTCATAAATAAATAAGCCTATAATAAATTTACACTAAAAACATTAATCCACAATTTATTAATATCATTCATTGTTTCAATTTGACAAATTTAACTCTATTCATAATTCATAAAATTTGAAGAAAAGACAAGCAATCCACATCATGGACTTGCATGTTAGATATATCAGAAGAGGAAAAAAACACTTAAGGTATGAATTGTGTATCATAAGAAGTGAGAGTCAAAAGAGAAGAAGAAAACTAGGTTTTTCTTCTTTGTTAATTTATTATTTTTATTATTGTGTTTTATTTTTTTTCACATATATACATTTTAACCTCTCATTTATTAAATTTTTTTCAAATGGACCTCAATATCGGAATCACCTTTCAGAAAATCGTATGTTAGAATTCCGACTCGAGTGTTGAAAAGTGTCGAGAAAATTGACCAGGTGTCGGATTTTCCGACACGTGTTGACCAAGTGTCCGAGAGTGTCTGAAAGTGTCGGACATGTGTCGAAGTGTCCGACACGACACGAATGCTCTTGGAAAGTGTCGGTGCTTCATAGCTAATTGATGCTGATTGCTAGTGCGTGTTTCCCACTCGAGCAGAAAGTCATCACCTGCCGGGCCGGGGGGGGTGGTGGAGATGGAAGTCCGAAAGTAATGCACATGAATGGAGGAATGGGAGACACAAGTTACGCTAAGAACTCGTTGTTTCAGGTACATCTCACATTGTTCTATTGAGGGCACATTTATTTTAAATAAATGAAAATAGGATGAAATCGAAAAAAGTACTTATAAAAATTCATTTTTTAGGAAAGTAACACTACTTTTCATGTTTCGCAAAAGTTCAAAAAAGAGTTGGAAAAATAATTTCCACCGTTGAATTATCCTTACTAGAGCACTTGATTGCATTGCTTGATTTGTATATTTCGTTTCATAATTGTGTATTGGATTATGTGTGTCCAATTCACGAAGTTTAGCGATATCACCGTGATTCTAAGTCAGATTTCCTTAAGAAATTTTCACAAGCAGTTGGTTATTACAAGCATCACAAATGGAATTGATTTTCCAGCTCCAACTATATCCCCAGAACCAACAATAGAGAGTAAATAAAAGAAAGAAAAAAATTCATATATGAAGCTCAACGATGCACGTAGAGGCGATGAATGAGAACTCCTTCGAGTTCGACATCGAGCAGGTGTGGATTTGGACCTAGCGGCCATGGTACCGCTTACGGTGAGGAAGAGGAAGATGAAGAAGGAGACGCCAATGACCGCAACGAGGACTGCTCGAAGATTGGAGTTGGGGTTCATATCAGAGAGAGAGAGACTTTGAATTGACTTGGAATTTTCAAATTAGGAAGTTGTTTTCGCCAATGTTAAAACTAAGTTTTATGATTGACTGAAATCATTTTTTTACCAAATGCTGGAAATAGGAAAAAAAAGGTCTTCTATATTTTCCTCTAAAAAAAAAGCCTTAAAGATTGATTATTACGCACTCTTTTGTAATAATGTAGCACGATATGATTGTACATTTTGTACCATATATTACTTATCGATCGAAAATTCAAATGATGTCCCTAATTTGTAAATAAATTTTTTAATTAACAAAATTTCTCTTAAAGATTCTACATTAAAGAATATATAGAAGTCCTTCACCAAAAAAAAAAAAAAAAGAATATATAGAAGTATTAGATCTTATGAGACAATCACAATATCGGACAAACCCATTCCCGCGATGTTCTGATTTGGATTTATGTAGAGAATGCGCGGAGTTCGCAATATTCGATCGCTCTATATGAACTACCCGCATGTTCCAATCGAGAAGACATGTTCGCCAGTATAAGCTATACATAAGTATTGAATTTATCTTTGTAAATGAAATACTCTCCTTTTCTTTTTCTAGAGAAAGGTACTATCGATGACGAAACCCATGAGGGAGGCAGCCATCACAGCTTTCTTCTCCCCCATCGGCGCCACCTTCTCGATGAGTCTTGTCATTGCGGACTTGGGGTGTTCCTCTCTTCGCCATGTTCGAGATCATCAGCGTCATCATCGATCTTTACAACGCGAAGAAGCACGAGCTGCCGGAGTTCCAAGTGTTCTTGAACAATCTCCCGGGGGACGACTTCAACACCATCTTCAGCAGCTTCTTGCTGAGATTCCAAGAGAAGTTGAGCGAGCAAATCAAGGGAGAGTTCAAAGCGTCAGCGACGTTGGCATGCTTCTTTAATGGCGCACCTGGTTTGTTCTAGGGGAGATTGTTTTCTTGGGAGAACCTGCACTTCATTCATTCTTCATACTGCCTCCACTGGCTAAGGTGATTTTTGGCCAACAGTTTCATTTGTTAACTTGATGGGGATCATACTCTCTCCCTCCCTCCCTCCCTCCCTCCCAGGTCCCAAGAGGACCAAAGGGAAACAAAGGCGACATATTCATTGCGACATTGAGCCCTCCAAGTGTGATTAGTGCATACTATGAGCAATTCCATAAGGACCTTTTCACGTTCTTGGAGTGCCGTGGGGTGGGAGGGCGTTTGATGTTGACCCTCGTTGGTCGAAGAAGCGATGACCCTTCAAGTAGCGAGTATTGCTCCATTTGGGAGCTCTTAGCTATTGACCTCAATGGGATGGTCACCATAACCAAAAAAAAAATCAATAAAGTGATTGAATGATCCGTACACATTAAGATATAATTGAGGTTGATTTTTCTTATTTCTCAATAGAAGTTGTATTATGCTACCATTGACCTAATGAGTTTTGTTAATCCTCTAGGAACTTTTGTTCGCACTCTGAGACTAGTCATACCCATCAATTAGACAACAAAAACAATGAGATTAATAGTTATGATTGATTAATAGTTATGATTAATGATTATTCCAGATTCTACAGTGCCTAAAGGATCTGTTAGATGAGCTATGGCTATAGTCTTCACATGCATTCTTTGAAAGGAAGCAATAGTGCAGTTTGAATTGTATTCCTTATGAATGTAACCGATGAATTTAGAGTACAGGAGATAAAAATCATTAGGTGCTTTAAGTGCGCACTCGTTCCCTCTTAGGCATGGTGTAAAAAATGGAATGCACATTTACATGTTAGAAAATAACATATACAGTAGTATGCAACAGTCACACACCCAATTACATAAACAAGTAACAATGACTTTTATTAAGATATTATACCATCAACTTATGATTTTGCAATTGTTTCTCATTTTCGATAGCAAATCTAAAATTCTACGGCCTGCCACTGATGCAGGGACTCTTAGAAGAAGAAAAAATGGATTCCTTCAGCATCCCTCACGACATGCCTTCACCAAAAGAAATACGATGGGAGGTCCAAAAACAAGGGTCATTCTCATTCAAATGCTTGGAGTTGTTCAAACAGGATCAGAGTGAGCAAAAGGGAGGTGCAAAAGATAGGAAGGGGAGGAAAGGGGAGCGGAAAAAGAAAAAAAATAAAGGACTGAGAGTGATAGGAGAAGGAGAGAGAAGGAAAGGAGTCTCAGGACCCCCGCTACCACCGTCGACGCGCCCCCAGGATGCCCTACCATTGCCAATGAGCCACTCGACCGACGTTGACCGCTGCCGTCGCTCCCAAAACATAGGTAGGCATTTTGTCGAGCATCTTGCGTGCGTTGTTTTGATTCGAGCTGGTCGGAGCTCCTCCCAACCGGTTTGGGCAAGCTCCAGCTACCACTTGTCCACCACTATTGTCTTTGAAGTTCCGGCGTATTTCCCTGAGGTTTGTGACCCGTGCTCGAGCGTCGACCAAGCCAACACCCCCGATCCGCTGCACGTGCCACTTGCTCACTATAATGCCAAGCTAAAAACCAGTCCTTGACCCCCTATTTAGAGAGATTGTTTGGCCGCCGAAGGAGACGCTGCGGTCTGACGCTTGTCTTCCGCCTCGGCTAAGGCGGCGCTGTCGTGCCCAAGTCGGAGGATCGCTCGGGCACGACTTCATCTCCTCTGGTTGCAACTAGGAGTGAGCATGGTCCGGGTTGGTCCGGGCCACCCCCTAACCCTAGGACCAACCCGTATAGTATTGGTCCTCAATTTTAGGACCGAAGACCGACCCTATTGAGCCTGGGACCAAGGATCGGACCGACCCAATGGGTTCGGTCCGGTTCAGGTCACACAGGACCGATCGATAATTTTTTCGTCTTGTTTTTATACTTCCTAAAAGAGCAAACCTACAAATTCAAATTACACATCCATTCACAATGCGGCATTGTGCAACTAAACTATAAATACCAATATATATTCAGCAAATTTAAGATGACACAATAATAGAAATTTTGTACTTACTAACCGCTCATCGAGATATGGGACAAGATAGGGTCCACAATGCGGCAAGCGGGATGTTGCTACTTTTGATTTTGGCAAATTGAAGAACAAAGAAAATAGAATGGAAGAGAACGTACTTTGAGGAAGGAAGCCGTGAGGAGATTTACGGCGTAAACTTCGCGCCGTTTTGGACGTCGCGAGTCCGTGACTATGAGGAGTCCTTGGTCCTCACGGTGAAGAACGTACTCTAGACTGTGGAGGAGGAGGCCGTGAAGACCTTTATGGCGTAAACTTCACGCCTTTTGGAATTAGATGCCGTCTATCCATGACTTTGAGCCTGAGGAGTCAACGGCTTTAGCATCATTTTACTTAGGTTTTTTTTTTTTTTTAACAGACATTTTACTTAGGTTTGAATATATAAAAGAATTATAAATAATATAATATAATATACGGGGTTGGTCCAGGGTTGGACCGACCCAAAACTCTCAGGACCGAGGACCAACCCGCACAGTGTTGGTCCTGGAATTCATGACCAAGGACTGACCCAGTCCCCTTGGGAACCGGACTAGGACCGGCAGGGTTGGGCCGGTCCAGGGTCGACCCTAGACCGCTGCTCACCCCTAGTTGCAACTAAGAAGTCGCAAACCAAAGGAGGAGAGGTTGGACCGGATCTGGCCCGATCGACCCCTCTCGCCCCGCAGGCCGACGGCCTAGGGTCGTTCTGGGTTGTGGGCCTACGGGGAGCCCTTTTGCAGGGGTTGGGCCCGTCGATCGGGCCCAACTCGCGTTTAAATCAAGGCCACGACCATTGGGGGCCTTGCCCTTTTTAGGTGGGCCAACCAGCCCGCCCCCAACCGAATCAAACCCGAGTCCGGTCGAACTGCACCGACCGGGCCAAACTCGAGTCGGGTTAGATTGGACTCCGGTCGCCCAAAAAAAATAATAATATTTTTTTCTACCGAAAAAATAAAATTTTAAAAATTTTAAAAATTGAAAAATTAAAAAAAAATTGAAAATCATAAAAATGTAGGGTTTGGTTAGGAATTGCCATATATTGCTTTCTTAGCATAATTAGGCTTTTATTTGCTCATATTTTGATTATATCGCATGTTTAATTTGCATATTTTATTATGTTTAATTGCACGTACTTAATTTTATGGCAATTCGGATTTTGGTAGCTGTGATTATTATCTTAATGATTGCGCACCCGCATGATCATCTCACATGTTAGTGGATAGATATAAAATCAATCCAAACTTCCTGACAAACCGAAAAAGGCATTAATTGATCAATTAGTGTAATCAAGTCCTTGACTCTAGATTCTCTACTTGACTTGGTTTCTAGCTGACCCCAATAGGCTAGTGGCAACTCCTTATTGCAAAATTCTTAAAATACCCTAATGTCACGTGAGGTATGAGCTTGGGAGAGCCTGCGCCTAATCATGGGGCTTAAACCCGTCTTTTAGGCAATACCTTTAAACCTACATTCCCCCATCCCGAGGGGTAGGTCGCGACAACTTATGGTCTTAGTTTTTAACCTACAAGTCAATTTTAAATATGAGTCACCACTAATCGATTTGTAGTGAGTCAATTAGAAACCCCGGTGAAATATCGGGAGAAATACTTCACTCATGCGCAACTAGAGCAACTAGGATCGTGGACTTAATTATACTAGTTAATCACTAATGCCGTTTCGATACATAATCTTATCTACACGTCAAGTAAAGCATTTATGTAGCATTTTATACCAACCACGAGTTCTAGAATTCAATTCCTAATCAGACTGAGGAAATAGAAATCCATGCATCACAAAGACACAATTGAAATGCAATAAATAAGTCAATATGAGTTAAACACAATTTCTTTTTTTGAGGTTTTTAAAGTGTTTTCTATGCATTTGCAAGAAAACTAATCAAAAACCATTTTTTTTTGTCTTTTTCTATTTTTGGAAAATAAAAAATATTTTTGGACATTATTCGGATTAACATAGCAAATATATGGAATCCGCAAAATTTGAACATTCTATATGAAGTGCCCACTTTTCAATTGAGAATATATCATGGTTTGACAATTAAAGATATGCGAACCTTCTCTCTTTATCTTGAGTCAATGCTTTCTCCTTTTCCTTTTGTAGAGAAAGGAGATGTCAATTATGAAGTCTATAACCGAGGCAGTTGTTACTGCTCTCTTCTCCGCCGCCAACACCACCTTCGAGGAAAGCCTTGCCATTGCGGACTTGGGCTGTTCCTTTGGCCCCAACTCTGTCTTCACCATATGTGAGATCTTCACCATCATGATCGATCTCTACAAGGCGACGTAGCACGAGCACCTGGAGTTCCAAGTGTTCTTGAACAATTTCTCAAAAAACAACTTCATTAACATCTTCGGCAGCCTCTTGTTGAGATTCCAAGAGGAGCTGAGTGAGCAAATGAAGTGTAAATATGGAGCGTTGGCTAAATTGCCATGCTTCTTAAATGGCGTTCCTGGTTTGTTCTCTGGGAGACTGTTCGGTCGGGAGATCCTACACTTCATTCATTCTCCGTACAGCTTCCATTTTCATTTGTTAACTTGATGGGAAACATTCTCTCTCTCTCTCTCTCTCTCTCTCTCTCTCTCTCTCTCTCTCTCTCTCTCTCTCTCTCTCTCTCTCTCTCTCTCTGTGTTAGGTCCTAAGAAGACTAGAGGGACGCAAAGGCAACACATACATTGCGACGTCAAGCCCTCCAAGAGCTTAGGGCATACTATGAGCGATTCCAGATGGACTTCTCCACGTTCTTGGGGTGTCGTGGGCAAGAGATGGTGGTGGGAGGGCATATCGTTTTGACCCTCCTGGGCTGAAGCAATGACGATCCTTCACGCAAAGAGTGCTACAACTCTTGGGAAAAAAGAATACCTAAAATGTCAAAACTTGGCGTGAGCATACTTAAGTGCCAAAAATTACAAAAGGTAAATATAAGTGCTACTTTATTTTAAAAATGGGACACCCGAATGTCAAATTTGCTCACGTTGGCTGGAAATCTTACGTGATAATTTTTTATTAATATGACTCACCTATGTGGTTTGCTGAAGAGATGAATCAACAAAGAGACAAAATGACATTGTTTTGCCTCTTATTTGTATTTGAATATAAATATTAATTAAATTAAATTTAAAACTAAATATATATATATATATATATATATATATATATATATATTAAAAAGAGAGGGGGAGGAGTTGCAGGCAAGGGCTATGCAAACCCTCGCTGTCGCCACCCCACTGTCGCTAAAGGGCCGATCGGGGTCGCTGAGCCTTGGCTTAGGGCTGGTGACCTTGGCTGATTGGCGGCGAGGGTTTACAGATTTTCTCAGTATTAGCACTTAACTGATCCATTTTGTTTCGATTTTAAATTCATGTTTTATTTTGAGATATTGAACTTGGAAGCTTTGATGTCACTCATGACATCGTCAATTTCAACTTTGGTTCATTAATGTAATTGGTGATTCACACCCTTACTTGGCCAAATGAGAGAGGCCCATTTTCATTCTTATCAAAATATCTACTGGTGTCCAAATTCTATTAGACCATTTGTATCATAGCTAACTTCACAGGGATATTCGAAGCTCACTCGTTGACACACTTGTTTTTTCGAACCAAAGTGTAATTTTATTTTTTTTTTAACTTCGATTAATCATTGCTCCTTCTTGATAACAATTGAGGACTCTTTAGAAAGTACTCTTGCCTTGGTTGTATGAGGAAAATGATGGCAAGCTTCCATTTTCTAAAAGAAGAGGTTTCTCTTCATTAACTTCAACAACCAAACCACACTTTCTTTACTTTAATTTTAATGGATCCACAATTGGAAGCAAATCTGTCTCCATCTTTCAGGTTTGGACACAATAAATTATTGAATCTTCACTACTTTCTATTAATGGATTTTGTTGTTTTCAAATGAAGCTTTGTTGATTTTTAGTTTTGGTTTATTCTATTTGAAGGTGATTTAAAGCTCTGAATTTGAAGTCATTTTTTAGGTAAGTGAAAAAATTTTAGCGATAAGTTGGGTTGGTCTATTTAGTTCTTTTGACTTGGTTGGTCGATACGTGTGAACTTAGTGAAAGAGTGTTGACTGTGACAACACTATATGCAATCCCTCGCTCGTGCATTTCATCGAACAGTTCAAAGGCTCCGTTCACATCGCCTCCCTTGCAAAGCACAGTGATCATGAGATTGCAAATATGAACGCTCGGAACAACCCTGCTAAGCTTCATCTGTCGGTACAACTCGAGAACATCTCCCTTCATGCCTTTTCTCAAGTACTCATCAATCAAAACTCTGCAGGTGTTGCGTTTGGCAACTAAACCCAACTCGCTCATCTCGGAGAACAATTCTCCCAACCTCTCGCCCTCGCCATGTTTGCAACAGCCATCGATCAAGGCCATGTACACGTAAGCCACCGGAGACCAGTTCATCTCCTTCAACTGAACGAAAATCTTGAAACCCGGTCCAGGCAACATGCTCCGCAGCAGCCCTTCACCATGATCTCGAGGCTCCGCGCCTCGACGATTCCAACTTTTTCCTTGGAATCACTGAACAAATGCCACGCCTTGTCGAACGAGCCCGACCGAATGAGAGAACTCAGCAGAGTGTTGAAGGCGCACGGATAGGGAACGAGGCCATTTTTCACATTCGGGTCAATAAATCATGGGCTCACTCCGTTGGGGGAAATTGCAAAAGGGCAAGAAGTATTGAATATAACTAAGTTCTCGTTGGGTTGGGAGATAATATCAATGAGAAGGCGTGGAGTGGCGGGGTTTCCACCATTGTTGGGCGACAGGGAGAGCAGGGCGGGTTTCTCCTCTCCCTGCCTTTCCCCTTTATAAATGTTGGCAGGCTCATTTGCCAATTGTCATTCAAGTTGCCTCTGAATAAGAGTTTGGGCATCTTTCATTAGCGTGGTGACAACTGCTTGATCCATTGAAAAGTTAAATTCATGCTCTTGAAACGAAGTTACCAACCCATGTTAAGAATGTTGTCTATCAGATCGAGGAAAACACTGTCCCGGCCGGCAGCCAATTTCGTCTCATTCATATGATGTAGACATCATGTGGGCAATCAAAACTGTCTGAATTACTCTCTCTCTCTCTCTCTCTCAACTCGCATCATCTCATACTTGTGCAACCTGATTCGAAAGCAGTTGGGGAATAGCTTATTTACACCTTTAAATGCATATGATTTATAACTTACTCGCAGGAGAAGGATTTTGGTTACTTCCTTGTCTGAATCAATAACCGCACCAATTCGAACATCATTCTGGACTGCAAAAAGAAAATTGTTCTCTAACCCCATTTATTTTGCATGTTTAAACATGGTGTTCACAACCAAAGAAGTTTGCATGCTGAGAGAAGCAAGAAAAATTTCGGGAACCAAGGGCTGTATGGTCTTGGGGGAATCAGTTGTGAGCTGGCTCAAATAGGTCGTGCTTAGTCACATCACAACTTGAAGATCAATTTGACGTCGGGAAACTCACCTATAGATCAGTGAAAGTAGCATCATCGCCTAGACGTGAGAACACAATCTGCATTTCGGAGTTCATAAAAAAATTACACTTCATAGAAGAAGCACCAAAAGAAAAAATTGCATCGTAATTTGCACTTGCGTTATTTCCAACTTGACGAGAGTGAAAGTAGTACTACCTAAAAGAATGAATTACCTAATAATTTCCAAGCGTGTGTGTAACATCCTCAATTCCGACCCTGTAAGGATTGGCCATAAGATCCCAAAAGAATTGATCATAGGCCATTATCCATGGATCGATTAGTTCGATCGGTAAGGAATTAAGGATGGTCATGGTTCGACCGGCCATGAACTGGCCTAGGTGTCAGCCGTGAATGACCTACTAACCATATCACTAGGATCGGATCACTAGCTCATAAGATGATTTTTGGATCACGAGAATTGGCCATGGGATGATTTTGGATTGGCGAATGGTCACGACCGGTCATGGCGCCCGGCTGCAGGTGATTTCGCTCAGCTATGCATTAATATATGAACTGTTGAGAAAACTCCTATTAGGTTTTGAAGTTGACAGAACCTTCCTTCTCTTATTCCTACTCTTACTCTGAAGGATACTAGACTTCTGCGTTATATTGTGGAATGCTGTCAAAAGTCTTTCTCACTCTAACAAGATCCAAACTGAACTTAAGACAAGAACGGAGATATAATCAGACTCAAGATTATTGATTTTTCAACAAGGATTTAGTACGTGCAAGATGGGGATGGAAATAGCGCCCAATTAAACGTTCTAACAATGAAGCATCTAAAACTCTTGAATCACCTCATAGTTCCCAATTAAACGTGCTAATCTCCCTTCAACCAATAATAATCACATAGATGCACAGATTCACTCTTCGAGACTATCCTCGTAACATAAGCATACCTAAATAGGTAAACTTAATATAATTTGATGTTTAACTAAGCAAGATCCTCATGTAAATAGGTTGGCTAGTCTAATTAACAAATAACTTTTAGGGTTAATACCACAAAAAATTCTAAACTAGTACACTTGTGACAACTTTATCATAAACTAATTTTTTTATCACAAAAAACTCTAAACTATTACAAGTTTGATAAATTTACCCTCTATTAATTTCCATTAAATTTAATTATCAAATTGCTAGGTTGGATGACATGTAACAGTTGAGTAGTGTATTAATTTGATATTTTACTCTCTGTTTATCCCAATTGTACTAGTTTTGTGATTTTTTATTGTATTAATCTAGTTTAATATATGGTATATTTATAACAAATATACCAATTTTTGGTTTTTTGAGGTCAAAAAATTAGTTTTCGGTAAATTTTTCATAGGTATACCAGTTTAGGGGTTTTTGTGGTAATTTGTGGTAAACTTGTCATAGGTGTACCAGTTTGAGTTTTTGTGATAAAAAAATTAATTTAAGATAAATTTATCACATAAGTATCAGTTTAGGACTTTTATGGTATTAACCCTAACTTCTAATGCTTAGAACCATGATCTCAAAGTGACAAAATAACATATCAATGACTTCAACTCTCGTTGCCGATGATGTATGAAGCTACATTAGTGGTATTTTTAATCAATTTATACTCCCACACAAGATTCAATGGTTATGGCTACTCAAAGACATTTCAATGGCCACCGAATTTTTGGATGATGTGCAATGTCTTGGGGGTAAAAACCAATCAACAACATATTCATCATTGATATTATTATACATGAGAATAAACAAATTCAATCTATGTATACCATAGTATCAATCACTATAAGTAGAAAGAAAGAAATTTTCAACTACCTAAATTTTTACTTGCTCAACACGCTGAGATTGCTTGTTTCCTCAACGATAAAAATCGTACTCTCTAGGCCAACACATTTTCTGACTCAGCCCCAAACTCATGGGTTGGAAAAGAACTAGACGGGCCATTGTTATGAAAACCGACTATGGCCAGATCTAGGGAAAATGTTAAAAAAACGCCTACTCTTTTGCATTTGTCCCAATTTATTCTTAAACATTTTATTGGTGCTAATTTAGTCATAAACATTTTCACTGTGGACCAATTCAATCCTTTCCAGCTAATTTTCGCAAAATTTTACTGACTGGGCATCGATTGGTTAACGTGGCATAATTGACGTTGACATGAATAACTTTTAATAATATTTTAAATTTTTTTGAATTTTGAATTTTATTTTCTTGTCTTTTTTTCTTTCTCCCCCCTTTCTCTAATCGTTTGTTGGACCTCGGTGACCCACCAAAGGTGTGGTCGGCAAGGTCGACACCTCTCTTGACCTTTGGCGAGCCTCGCCAGCCAATAGTGAGGCTTGAGCTCTTGCCGGATCTAGCGAAGGTCAAGCCTTGCTAGCCATGGGTGAGGCTCGACCTTGCCGGATTTGGCAAGACCAAGCCTCGCCTAGCCTTTGATGAGGCCAGCTCGAGGCCGCCCAACTCGCAAGGGTAGCGTCACTAGAGGCTGGGTGAGCCTTCACCCTCGTCGCCCAACGCAAGGCTGCCCTTGTAGCCTCTAGCGAGGGCTCGAGTCTTGCCGAGTGGCCAACAAGGCTCGCCGAGTCATCGCCCCCGGTTGGTCACCAAGGTCCGACAACCGGCTGGAGGGAGGAGGAGGAGAAAGTTAAAAGAAAAAAAGAAAAGGAAAAGGAAAAAGACATAAAATAAAAAATTCAAAAAATATTTAAATATTATTAAAAGCTGTTCATGTAAGCGCCAATTGTGCCACATCAGCCAAGCGATGCCCAATCAGTAAAATCTAGCCAAAATTAGTTGGAAATGACTAAATTGGCATAAATTGAAAATGTTTATGACTAAATTGGCATCAACAAAAGTTTATGACTAAATTGGTATAAATGCAAAAGGTTTAAAAACTTTTTGACACTTTTCCCGCCAGATCTATTTATATTTATTCTAAGTTGGACACTGATTGGCAGATTAAGTATGGTCATGCACGTTGCTTTAGTCGTGTAACTCCTTTCTCCATAGTAGGACTATAAACATAAATAAATCTCACTAAAGAATAAAGCAAATCTAACTGGACAAGAATTTTAGTTCAAAAAAAAAAAAAACTGGACAAGAATCCGCTTTTTTCCTGTTTTAGACCTTGCCGGATTGGCGAGCCTAGGGAACTACCAGGGCCGCCAGGGCCGCGACGGTGTTCTACTCCTAGGCTCTAGGGCCCAAGTGCGAGTAGCGAGAAATTATTACCGATATCTACCAAAAAAAATTAGTGGGTTTCATGCAGGTTTCTCGCGAATCCAACCTAATTTTATTGAATGATTGCCGGTGGGTGAAACTAGTCGAGCCTAGAGCTCTCATACGTGTCAGATTGATCTTTCAATCCTATGTTTCTTCTTATAAAACCGAAAAATAATTCCATATCACAATCAATTCCACTCTATTCTCGTACTTAATCTACGATTAGAGTTTGTTTGATTGAACTTCTAAAGCCGATAGCTTCTTTCCCTTCAAGCAAAAGTAATATATTATTCCAATTTTTAAATTGCTCTTGGAATGGCTTTTGGACCAAAAGAAAATGCACACCCTCAGTTGGCACATGTAACGCCTTTTGACTTGTATCAATATTCAAATGCGGTAGCTTGGAAGTGACAGTGAAGGGCGTTAAACTCTTCTTAAATCAATTCACAACCATAAAAGATTCCTTCCACCATATATATATATATATATATTTGGCTGACGTTGCAGGGGTGCAACCTTGGGGCGGCTCTCCTGTGGAAGCCCTTTTCTTTCAATCCAATGTTTCTTCTTATAAAACGAAAAAATAGGTCCATACCACAATCAATTCCACTCTATTCTCGTACTAAATCTACGATTAGAGTTTATTGGATTAAACTTCTAAATCCAATAGCTTTTTTCCCTTGAAGTAAAAGTAATATATTATTCCAATTTTAAATTGCTCTTGGAATGGTTCTTGGACCAAAAGAAAATCATTTTCCTCAGTTGTCATATGTAATGTCTTGTGACTTGTATAAATATTCAAATGTGGTAGCTTGGAAGTGGTAGTATGATTTACATATAGAAAGGACATTGACCTCTTCTTAAATCAATTCGCAACCACGGAAGATTCCTTCCACCATGCCGTTTGTCATCTTTCTTGATGCAAACTCAACCGTCCAACCAGAGAGGACAACAGAGTTCTTTTAGTGAACAATTTGATCACCTATTAAGAGTGCATATGCTTTTTGGAATCGTATGTTTGCGAATATTGAAATTTGTGTTGCTCTAGAGATAATTGAACAAAAGAAGGAAGACCATCAATCATATGTTTCTTCTTACCACTACGCTAGAATTAAAATGGAAATAAATGGGAGACTTATGGATAACAGCATACCTCTCATGAAGACCATTAAAATCTATCTCATAGTAGCCCAGTCTTTGGAAAAAGTTTTTTGATACATGGCAAATGGAGAGTATACTTGCGAAATCAGCCCATCTCGTATTTAAGATTTGAGAAAAAAAGATGTGGAATATATATGCCGTGAATAATCAATTTACGTCTTAGTTTTTTAATTATCGGATTACATTTGATGATTAAAATTCTAAAGTAGTTAGAAAGTCGGCTTCAAGAACAACACTACATATATATATCAAATGAACAGGACATGTTCAAATAATTATTTGAACATTTGCATACTGACAATGAAGTATCTAAAACTCTTAGATCACCTCATTGTCACTAATTAAAGGTGCCAACCTCCCTTGAATTGATAATAATTATGCAAACGCATAAATTTCTTGACCGAGATTATCCTCATTACATTAACATACCTAAATAGGAAAATTTAATATAATTTGATATTCCAATAAGCAAGATCCTCGTGTAAATAGATTAGCTAGTCTAATTAACAAAATAACTACTGATGCTTAGAGCAACACGTATGTGCACAAGTTACTTGAAACAAAAAGTTGCTTGTTTTAAACATCATCATCATTGCAATTCTCGTCAAAATTAAATACTTGAATTAAAAAAAAAATCCCAGAACTAAAATGAGACTCAGAGCCTCTATTTTTATTTTATTTTGTTGGCCGACGTTGCAAGGGTGGACCACCCCCAGTTTCTTGTTTCTTCTTATATTACAATCAATTCCACTCTATTCTCGTACTAAATCTACGATTAGAATTTGTTTGATTGAACTTCTAAAGCCTGCAATTTTTCCATTCAAGTAAAGGTAAGATATTATTCCAATTTTTAAATTGCTCTTGGAACGGCGCTTGGACCCAAAGAAAATTCTTATCCTCAGTTAGCACATGTAACGTCTTGTGACTTGTATCAATATTTAAATATGGTAGCTTGGAAGTGATAGTATAATTTACATATAGAAAGGATGTTAACCTATTCTCAAATCAATTCGCAATCACGGAAGATTCCTTCCACCGTGCCGTTTGTCGTCTTTCTCGACATGCATTCAACCATTCAACTAGAGAGAACAAGAGAGAGTTTTTTCAATGAACAAAATTCATCACCTATTAAGATTCCAAATGCCTCTTGAAATCGTATGTTTGTGGATATTGAAATTTACATTGTTCTAGAAATAATTCAAACAAAATAAGGAAGACCATCAATCATATATTTCTTCTTACCACTACGCTAGCATTAAGTGGAAATAAATGGTATGGAGACTGCCGAACAGCAGCATACGTCTCATGAAAACCATTAATATCTATCTTATGGCGCTCCGGTCTTCAGAAAAAAAATTTTGATACATGGCAAATGGATGGTATACTCACAAAATCAGCCCATCTTGTATTTAAGATTAGAGAAAAAAAATTTGCGCAACATATATGCCACACAAAAAAAAGAAAAAGAAAAGAAAAGGGAAGATCGAAAAGTAACGTATGCATGTCAAGAAAGGCACTGTGACTTTCTAAACCTGCACATGGCATGTTTAGAAAGTTACATTTTTATTGCCTTCGCACCTCCTGAAACCCCCACTTAGAAAGTTACTTTTGTAAGAGTTTTCCTGATGTGGACTAAATTAATTGATATTGTAATTTACTGTTTTTACAGTTATAGTAAAACAAGGTTGGTCTAATGTAAGATAGAATGTTTCTTAATTAGTATAATATGGGGCTGGTTAGTGGGGGTCTAGCTGGAAACTCTATAAATAGTGCTCAAATCTCTCCTCTAACCCTAATTCTTACATTATCCTCACTTAAGGGGCGTTTATCTAACGCTACACGTGAGGGGGGGCCGCCTCATTGAGCCAGTAATACGGAGGGCAATAGAGGAGAATGACTTGATGTGTAGATCCCCTTGATATGTGGGTAATCCCTTTTCTGCTTCGACTTTATGTTCGATGGATCCCAAAATAGGTACATTAATATTTCTACTCAATTATGCATGTTCTTGTTCTGGTTATGGAGATCTTGGGATTGCATTATTTGCATCCAACATATGGTATCAGAGCAACCATAACCCTAAAACTTGAACGCATAAGATTTGTGCCATAATTTGTGATTTTCGTGATTTTTTGTTCAATAAAAATAAAATTAAATCACATATTCGGATTTGGCTCGACGAGGCGAGCAAAACCGTGGGCAGCGCATCACCGTGGGAGGCCCCATGCGCCCCCACGCACAGCCACACGCCACCGGGTGTCGAAGACGCTGCTCGCTCGTGTGGCGCATGCAGGCGCTGACATCACGATGACGTCAGCGACCCGGACCCGGATCCGACCTGAATGGCGATCGACCTGACCCGACCCGACCCGACCCAATCACTCGTTGACCGGACCGGTCAACCAGTTGGACCAGGCGGCTTGATCGGAAGGTTGGACCGGGGACCAGTCGGACCACCACCGGTCGGACCGGTTTCGACCGGCCTTTGACGCCCGCGTGTGGGCTCCACGTGCCGCGCACTCAGGCGGTGCGTGCGGGCGTGTGGAGGCTCCGATTTGCGCGTGGCCGGCGGCGGTGGAATCGTATGGTTATTCCCTACGTCATGGTGTATTTATTTTACATTTTTGATGATCTTATGGATGTGAAAATACATACGGAACCCTAAATACGTGTATTTTTAGTGTATTTTATGTATTTTTCTTATATTTTCTGTGATTTTGGAAATATAAATGTTGGGTTATAGGTATGTTATCACATAAATATTATAATTGTGTAATTCATTAATAAAAATTAAATTTTATTGTGAACTGAAGCTGGCTTAATGAGATACAACCATTATGGGATAGTTATTGAGCTATGTATTGATTATAAATTTTTTTGTTGTTTAAGCATACTCCTTTACACACTGGTAATCTTTGAATGATGGACGTCTTAAGAACTCATGACCAAACTGATTGTACTGATTAACATATCTGCTAAATGTAGGTAATGCATGTCAATTAAGTTACTGCATATTGTACATGAACTCATCTGGTCACTTGTTAATGTCTATCAAGTTGAATATTTTTATGGTTAAGGAGTATGACAACATTTACGCAGAGCAATAGTATCTACTGTTAAATATTAGATATTTGGTTATTTGGTTTGACTCAATTAATAGGCCACTGGTTGATTACAATGATAATTTGTTACTTAAAAATTAGCTAATAAATCAGTTATTGGCCTTAAAGTTATTTTTTGCCTTATGAACTCATGAGTGATAATAGATTAGCTATCAAGCTTGTCGATTTAGTGTACCATGTATTGCTATTGATATTAATTTGTGAGAGATATTTTAGATCAGTATTCTTTTAAAGTTGTTCTAATAATCAGTAATTGGGGTGCACAAGAGATACTTGCTTCTATGTTATGAGAAGTTTCTTGTGTTGCTATCGATCCCACTGGAATCTGTCTTTTAGGTTCGCTATATATATATAAAGATTTTATTAATGAATAAAGAAATGTAATTAGCATGATATGTGATTTTGGTGATATGCTGCCCCTATCACTAAAGTTAAAATCACATGTATATGGTTTATGAGATGTAAATTTTATATCTCTGGTATGAGAAAATTTCAATGATTCAATTGAGTAGTGACCGCCAAAGTGACACGCTTGATTAGGTTCGAGAAATTTCAGTCTCCTATGATGATTGGGATGTCTCCTAGTCTAATGCATAGTCATACTCCCAAAGGAGGTGATTGTGTATTAGTTCATGAAAGGATACATGATAATGTGGTGGAGGAGTGACTAATTCTAGTGATTCATATGCACAAAGGTGATGAATTCACGAAGAATTGGAATATATTCTCATAACCGCTATCATGTGGGGAGTGTACAACTGCATGTCATGTATTCTGCCCAAAGGTGATTATATGATTATGCGTGTAACTCTCTGGATGTGTTCTTGTATGTCAAGTTACACAGTGCTCACATGATACTAATTATATACATTGCTTGTTTTTCAGTCACATTTTCTGTAATTAATAACTCCATTATTATTGAGGTTTTTACTGCTTCAAATTTTAAGTTGTGGACATATGATTTGTTGCTTGAGAAAAGAGCAATAGAATTTTTTTTACTGTCCATGAAGCGTTCCATTCTAGAACACTTGAAAAGAAGTTTGCCTGCGCATTGCACTGCTATAAGATGATTGAAGCCTTAGTTGCTTGAAATTACGTCTTGTCTGATATCGAAATTAGGACATATCTGCAAAGATTGTGTTTAAGTCCTAATGACATATACATCTCGTATATGGTTAAAATGTTGTTTCTAAAAGTTTTTTATTTAAGGAAAATAGCCAAGATAAAGAATAAACTAGGTTAAAATTAGTCTTGAAGGTTGTTAGGTCTAATAGTAGTGATAAGTATTTTGGCAAGTATGACAATACTGAATTGCTTAAAGGGTTATTTGTCAAATACTTGGTAAATTCTGGGGTGGTAATTTAATTACTATGCCTGAAAATTCTAACAAGAAGATTTGGCTAAAAGGCTTGAAGCACCATAATAAACATGTTAATGAGTATGATTAGTAAGACTAATTTATCCGGTCTTCGATGGGTTGATATTATGAAAGCAACTTTTTCTCATACAAAATGTGTCTCTGATCAAAGTTGTTTCATAAACTTCTTTTGAATTATAAATTGGACATAGATTACTTGAATCATATTAAATTTAGAGGTGTCATGTAGAAATGAGATTATCTAATTCAATATTAAGTGTGTTGAAATTTAGATCCACTTGAAATTATTTTGTATCTTACTATGATTGTTCGAAGTGGTATTAATTTTATGACCCTAAAGAAGGTACAAGAATTATGGAATCACATACTCTAAAGTTTCTAAAAATCGACGTAATTGTAGAGGATAGCTGCTCTCAAACTATTAAAGATAATAGTATGATGGAGATTACTGTGTTTTTTGTTTTTACCTATTCAGATATTATGAAATCTCATGTACCATAAACTAAACTTGTTGAGGTTCAAGGTACTATTCTTGATATAGTTTATAATGAAATTTCTTAAACCTCTCAAGTGCAGAATGAAGTGGTTGCAGCTTTATTAAGGAGACTTGTTAGGGAAAGACGATCAGTTATACTATCAGACTATATAGTCTCTTTGTGAAAGTATGATTACAATATCCATTACATGGTTGTTTTAGCAATTTATATAAATGTCGTTTCCTGTTCTTAATTAAGTATGTAATTAAATGCCATTAAAAAAAGGGTAATAATGTTTCACTCTGAAAGAGGGGTGAATAGTTTATAGTGAAGAAATAAAATATCTTTATAGTATTTTAAAGATTCTTTCAGAGTGAACGTGACATTAATAATTTATTTTGATATGGAGTTACGCCAAAAAGATACAAAAATCTATATTGTGCAACTGGAGGATTTTGCAACATATGATTCAAGTAAACTTATGTGTAGACTGAAAAGTCTTAATTCATGGTCTTAAGCAAGTTTCTAGACAATATTGTTAAAGTTTCATAGTGTTGTTATTTTGTCAAATTGGGAACAAAGTAATTCAATATACTGCAAGATCAGTGGGAGGAAATTTATTTTTTCTCATACTCTATATACATGATATTTTGCTTACAAGTTGTGACCTTGAGACATCTTATATCATTTGTACTGAGATCTGTAATGATTGTTTTTGCCATATTATATTAGATTTTCTCGGAGGACATTTGCTGATTGTATATTGGAAATATTTAATATGCATCATTGCAAGTTAGGAATTGCTCATGTTGTTAAGGGTGATGGACTGAATCTATCACATTATCTTTATTTAGATATTAAGAAAATCTAATTAAATGGTGTACCTTGTGTTAGTGCACTTAAAAGTATAATGTATGCTCCAATTTGCACTAGACTAAATATCGTCTTTGTGACGGGACTTCTAGGAAGATATTAGTCAAATCCAGGACGCGATCACTCGGTTGCTGCCAAGAAGATTTTAAGGTACTTAAATAAAACAAGAGATTATATGCTAATTTACAGACATGTTCAATTCTTGCAGCTAGTAGGGTATTCATATGTAAACTTTGTTGGCTGTTAGGATGACATAAAATCAATAACGAAATACATATTTATGTTAGCAGGAAGTACAGTAAATAAAGTTATATGCCATCTTCTACTATGTAAGTAGAGTTTGCAACATTCTTTTAGGCTGTTACTTGGACTATTAGGCTCTAGAACCTCATGAAGGAGTTGATCGTTTTAACTTTATGGATAGACCCATACGATTATATTGAAATAACAAATTTGTAGTATGGTAAAGGGAATTTATCGTCTTGGAGGAAAAGATTGAGGGGTTAGGTCTCAATGGGTCTAAATATATGATAATCAAAATTTTTTACCAAAATAAAAACGGTACAAAAAGGTGACGTAATAATATAATATATTTTTACAGATGATATAGTTGTAGATCCACTAATTAAAGGCCTACGCCCATGTGTATTTGAGCGACGTGTCATTAGCATGGGCCTAGGAGCATCATGAGATGCTGTTGTTTAGTGGGAGCTATTTTGGCTATACTCTGATAAATGTTTCATCTGTGTTCGTTACACTTTGTAACAGTTTGATATGTATCAACTTTTGCATTCAATAAAATATTTTTGAATGTGTTGTTATTATGTTGAATACATATTGATAAAGTCTCAAGGGATTGTATAAACCTTGAGTGAAGGTTAGGGGCATCCGGGCATCCGGTTATTAGTCTTGTGCATATGTCTTGTGATACATAAAAAAAAAGGTTAACCATAAGGACAAGACATATGTGGGTTCATTGGAACCATAAAGCATTCTCTAGTGGTACAAGTTTTTGTGACACCTAAGGTAAGAGAATGGTGACTGACAAATGGGATCTCTCTATGAGAGATGCTATCCATTTGCCACAATACCATATTGAATCCATATCAATAAAGTTGAGAGCACTCGTGACCATAGAAGGCTCTGTGTGTGTACATGCAGTTACCGCCATGATTCGGTGTTTAAAACTTTTTGAGATAGGATTGACTATTAAGAATTATCTCTGGACCAAATGTGCGCACATATGGTATGATTTCAATTAATATAGTCCAAGTGGGAGAATGTAAGAATTTTCCTGATGTGGACTAAATTAATTGATATTATAATTTACTGTTTCTACGGTTATCGTAAAACAGGGTTGGTCTAAGGTGAGGTAGAATGTTTTTTAATTAGTCTAATATGGGACTGGTTAGTGGGGGGCTGGCTGGAAACTCTATAAATAGTGCTCAAGTCTCTCCTCTAACCATAATTCTCACATTATCCTCACCTAAGAGGTGTTTACGTAACGCTACACGTGAGAGGGGCCGCCTCATTGAGCCAGTGATACGGAAGGCAATAGAGGAGAAGGACTTGATGCATGGATCCCCTTGATATGTGGGTAATCCCTTTTCTGCTTTGGCTTTATGTTCGATGGATCCCAAAATAGGTACGTTAATATTTCTACTCAATTATGCATGTTCTTGTTCTGGTTATGGAGATCTTGGGATTGCATGATTTGCATCCAACAACTCTATCACTCTAGGGAAAAGAGGACGAGGAAGGGCGATTTGAGTAATAACGAGGAAGTCACTTTATGTGTCACGGGATGCTTGGCTCTAGACATGTACAACTAGATCTATGTTCTGCTCTGAGCAGAGAGAGGGAAAAAAAAGGTGTTTCACCAAAATCTAATCAACAAAGAAACATCTTTTTCAAAAGTCGTTCTTTGGCTTTTATGAGAAGAGACAAGTTTTCTAGTGACTCCGGACAGGAAATATCCAGGCAGACAAGAAATATTGGCAAATCTTTATTTCGAACTTCAAACTAAATTATACATAAAAACCATGATGGAATTCAATCAACAACAAGACTTAAAAATACAACCATTTCCATAACAAGACACGTGTACGAATTGTGCCGGAATTTAATCGACGACAAAGCTCAAGAACATGCAAAGGCATAACGTTAGAATTTAATCGATGGTGTGACACGCATGATAGATATGCATGCCGGGATTGAATCAACAACAAAGCATCGCGATAAAGATACGTGTCGGAATTTAATCGATTACATGAATCGGAAAGCTATAACTAAGGAAAAATGAAGTGTAGGAAAGTAAAAATAATAAAAGATTATATTTTGATTGTCGAGGGGTCTTCTTCCAATTGATAGAACTTGGTATTTATAGACCTTCTATTATAACTGTCCGGGGGCAATTTCTTTGTGGTTGTACTGCAATTTGACACTTCCGAAAATAATGGTCCCACATTCCCACATTGTCAACTTCCTTCAAAATAGCAGCCTTATCTCCTTGTTCATTTCCCACGTTGTTAATTGCCTTCAAAATAGTAGCCTTATCTCTAATGAGTTATTCATTTCCCACGTTGTCAATTCCCTTCAAAATAGCAACCTTATATCCAAGGAATTGTTCATTTCCTCTTCAAAATAGCAATCTTATCTCCAAGGAGTTGTTGATTTCCCACGTTATCAATTCCCTTTAAAGTAGCAACCTTAACCTCCATTTTCACCTACCTATTCTCCACGATCTCCTTAATGGGTCTTCACATGCATAAGCCTTGGTGCAATTCTCTGAATGGATTATCTTGCTTCTTAGTTAAGATGCTCATCGACACTCCTCAGTAAAGATGCTCATCGACAACTTAGGCAAAATAATATGCAATTATTTGCCACTTGTCAATATGTACCAACATTTTTACCCAAATCATCAAACAACATGTAATAGTGACCAATCTTCAATCCATTAAATTGGCTCTCTCCATGGATGATCAAATATGCCCAGATAGTATACTCTTCACTCTTTTCCATTTTTCTTAGTTAATTTTGACGGTTGCATATGAGGTTGTCGAGTCCACTTTGTTGCTTCCGAATGATCATCGCATATCAATAATAATTAAAATATCGGGCATTTTTTATGTCAATAAGCTTCGTGCAAAAGCTAAAAAATGTTTTTTCATTGGATATGGTTCTGATTATTTTGGTTATCGATTTTGGGATGAACAAAATAGAAAAATAATAAGAGCTACTAATGTTACATTAAATGAAAACATATTGTATAAAGACAAATCTACGGTAGAATCTAGTATCAAGAAAAAAAAATGGTGGAGAATAGAGAGATTAAATTAGATGAGGTTTCTAAGAGTGTTTTTGTTGAAATTCTTGAAACCATTACTGTAGACTCTGATTGAAAACCATCACATACACTTGAACCTACTTTGAGAAAATTTAGTAGAACACCTAAACCTATAAAAAGATATTCTCCTTCATTGCATTATTTGCTTTTGACGACGTTGGGGAACCAGAAGATTTTTCAAAAGCAGTGCAAGTTATGTTAAGTGGGAGTTAGCAATGCAAGATAAGTTGATTCACTCAAAATAATAATAATAATAATAATAATAATAATAATAATAATAATAATAATAATAATAATAATAATAATAATAATAATAATAATAATAATAACTTGGGTGTTAACTCAGTTATTAGATGGGAATAAAGCACTGTAGAACAAATGGGTATATCGGGTCAAAGAAAAACTTGATGGCAGCAAAAGATACAAAACAAGGTTAGTAGCAAAAGAACTTTGGAATAAAGTATTGGGAAGCTATAAAGTGGTTATTAAGATACCGAGAGGCATTTCCGGTATGTCATTATGTTTTATGAAAAACGGTGTAACTCTACAAGGCTTTGTTGATGCGAATCTTTGTGGTGACTTGGACAATAAGAAGAGCACCTCAGGTTATGTTTTACCTAAGGTGGCACCACAATCAGTTGGATGTCTAAATGTTAGACATGCGTGTCTCTCTCAACCACTGAGGCAAAGTATGTTGCTATATCTAAAACTGGTAAGGAGATGATTTGGTTGAAATTTTTTTTTGAAAGAGATAAGCAAGGAGCAGAATAATAGTGGTATTTTCAAAAACAATCAGAGTGCTATTTGTCTTGCAAAGAATTTGGTATTTCAATCAAGGACAAAACGCATTGAGTTAAAGTATCATCAAATTCATCAATTGATAGATGATGGGACATTATCTTTGAAAAAGATTCTTGGTGTAGAAAACCTAGCAGAAATATTAACAAAGGTCGTCACCATTGAGAAACTGAGGCTATGCATTGCCTTAGTTAGCCTCCATGGTAAGTGATGATGGGGGCCGCTGCACTAGGACAATTTGGGCTACAAAAATGAAGACTACGAAAGATTATTACTGTTATTTTCTAAGATCAGCCTCCAAGTGGGAGATTGATGGAGTTGTCAAGTGTGATAGAAGAAAATAATGTTCAAGCATAGGGACATTTTATTTTGGGCAGACATTTCCTAATATGTCACCCATCTATAATGTTAAAATAGACAATGGGGCTTTTATTACTACTAATGGCATACATATAATTTTCATATTAATTATATATGCCCTAAACTCGCTAAATATAAGGCGATATTTTTTATAATTGTAATGATGGAGCTTGTAACCTTAGAGCTTATAATACTAATATTAATAGTAAAAAAAAAAAAAAAAAAAATTGCCTAGTGCAGAACTATGATTTTTCCTTTTCCTGATTTTGAGAAGGGTTTTCCATGTAAAAATTATTGCCTATTTGTCTTATCTATTTTTCTCTTCATATATTCGTACTCTAACACATTTTTTTGTCTATCAATGACATCGCGTGCACTCTTCAAATATCTCAGTTGTGTGAAGAACCGCTTTTCAATTTCATTCAATCACATTTCTCTAAAGTTTCTTTGAGAAACATCTGATGCAATCTCACAATTTTAGATTGGATTCAATATCATTTCTTGCATTTTCATACGTTTTGATTTGATCTATCTATGGCACGTGCAGCCAAATTATTATAAAAAAATGGCATCATCCAAGTTACAAAGATTCCAGGAGCTGTAGTCGCAAATGGGATAATGACAAAAATGGTTCATGAACTTTAACTCAATATGTAATATGATTTCTAAACTTTAGCTTAATATGCAATGTCATTCCTGAACTTTTAATTTATTTAATGTGGTCCGTTTAATTTATTTAATGTGATCTTTTAATTTTTTTTATACGTATTCAATTTAGTCTATGGACTTTATGAAAATATGTAATGTTGTCCTTGTGTTAATTCAAGGTCATGGATAATTTTGAATATTTTTATATAGTCTAGGGTCCAAATTGAGCATGTGTCAAAAGTTCAAGAATCACATTGAATAAATTAAAAGTTCATGAATGACATGACACGTTAGACTAAAGTTCTAGAATCACATTACACTTTCAGCCAAAGTTTAGAAACCATTTGTATTATTTACCCTATAATATTCAAATGTTTTAATGTTTTATCTCAAAAATAGTTATTCAAACTCGGATCTAGAATGTCCATCGAGCATAGTCTTCAAGATACATATAAGTGAAGATTCGCATCACCAATTGGGTCAACTTTGAATATCCTTTTTTTCGTGATTAAAAAAGAACCCTTTAAAGGGTTCGGCCGGCTCATAACAATTTGTTAATTACAAAGATAAGTAGGCTGGTTTTGCCCGTTTAATTTACGCCTCTACCATAGACATGTACACGTAATTTCCTTTTGAAAGATACATAAAAACAAAGCCAAATTCTCGAACGCTCCCCGCGCTTTTCATCAAATATTAAGGTGATGGCGATGGCGGGGGGAGGTGGTTCAGCTCCAAGCTATATCAGGTCCACAAGTCGATTCGGCCAATGTATGAAGTTCTCAAAGATGATAGAGAAAAGCATAGCAAATGATGTCATCCAAAAGAGAACTTCACTTTCTTGTAACATAGATCCAATAGCACATGACTCTCGATCCACAGAAACCAACTTTCACACTATCTGATGTAATGTGACAGCACGAGAAAGAGCCACCACCTGTCTGGTCCAAAAAATCTTACTTGCCCCAATGGATTCCAACTCGAACTCTTGAAATTCTACGTAAGTCACTGGCTGACACTCAACGGTTCCATGCATTTCTTTCTTCCAATATAGCAAACACCAAAACGTTGGTGTACTAAATCAGGGACTTCTAGTCTTGTCTTTATTGCTGCTGTGATGATACCTCACATGCTAAGTAACATACCCTAACACTTGCTCATCAGTTTTCACTTGAGGATTCTTTTTAGGGTTTGGCCTGTGTTTTATGGATTTGGTCATTATAAATGGTATTAGCACATGAACTCGGTTCGTCTGGAGAGCAAGTACGTGGGATGGAATCTACCCACTGTCGATATGCCAAAGCGATGGCTTTGTCTCGTGTAGCTGACGTAGTGCTGATCATCGGCTCCCACATTGCTTTACGGGCACGTTAGATCAAAGCTGGTCCATGTGCCGAGAACGATGATATGCAATATTCTATAATTGTAATGTCCCAAGTCCCACATGAGATTTTAGAAGTTGTTAGGAAATTTACATTCCCGACTACCGCTAGAGCAATATTTCTCATATAGCTCGACCTATATGTTCCCAATTGGGCTTCAAATCAGATGATAAAATCTATTATAGAACCATCTTTTTAGAAAAGAGTTATCTGGGATTTAAAATAATCACGTAAATAGACTGAATTAATCACCATAATAAATTTCCAAATATTTCTAACTACTTTAAAATGATACGGATCTAGGGTTTTTTTTTTGGGGGAGGGGGTTTAAATTGCAAAAAGTCATAAACTTCATGTACAAAGTGCAATTCCTTAATTGCATCAAGAAAATCGTAAAACCATTATTGTCCCTGCCTAGTTTGTTTACCCTCCGGTGGTTCCACAGCTTCACATTCCAACATAGTAGGGTCGCCTTCCAAGAAGGGGAAATCATCAAAGATTTCGCTGTCCCACGAATCGGGTGGACTTCCTATGCTGTTTCCATAATCCGTGCGTCGTTCTCCAAAATCCCAAAAAGATATCCAGTGCATTAGAATAAAAAGTCATCATAGAAAGTTGAAAAGAACAGAGAGGGAGAAAGAGAAGGGTTTGGCTTCTGCTAAGATATTTTCGAGATTGGTAACAATTTAAACGGTGGGTGACCGAGATTCTTCCCCATGCCCCTTCACCCAAAGATAATGGCACCTAAAATAAGAGAGAGGGAGAGAGAAAAAGAAACGCTTTCTGGTCTTCAATAACAGAGGAAGACGAAGCATTTGCTGCACGACTCGAGTCCAGTTCCAGTCCTGCACATGCAGAACCCCCTTCATGTTCATACATGAACGCTGATGTCAACGGATGCAGGGTCCTAACCGGCAACGACTACCGCGTAAACATTCTCCAAATCATATTTAACCCAAAAAAAATAGCAAAAAGAAATGGTGTGCCATTGGTGGGGGAACGGGCGAGCATCGACTGCAAAAAATTCGATGAAACAGAGCACAGCACCTCCCCCTTTCGACGCGGGCCTCTCGTGCGCGCGGTCACCCCACTTGGAAGAGAGAGGCGAGACAGTGAGGGAGGAGAGGGGTTCTGGGGTGGTATTGTATTTTGACAGGTTGGAATTAGAGCTCCACCTAATATTTTTTCCTCCCTTCCCCAAAAAAATAAAAATAAATAAATAAATAAAGAAAAACAAAAGCCGCCCTTCCTTGAGCTCCGCGCCACCTCCTTCAGCTTCATAACGGAGAGACGAAGCTGCAGAAAGACCCGTACGTAGCTGCGCAGCCTGGTTCCGAAGGCGGTAGTAGGTCCCGCATCGCCCACGACACCGCGGGCGGCGGCGGCTGTGGCGGACAGGACCCCACCGGCGGCCCTACTGCCAATACTGCCACAGCAGCAGCAGCCGCCGGGAATGCCGGAGGCAGGCGCCCTCACGCGGGACTCGGTCATCGCCTGGTTCCACGGCCCGTTTGCGGTTGCCAACGCGATCATCAATGCACTCTGCGACCACCTGGCGCGGCTCAGCGGAGGGGGGCTGGAGTACGAAGCGAAGTGCGCGGCGGTGCACCCACGGAGGATGAACTGGACTCCCGTACTGCAGATGCAGAAGTGCCACATGATCGCTGACTTGGGGATAGTGACGGATCGCGTCGCGTCGAATTGCGCGTGATTGGAAGTAAAAAAAAAACATACATGTCATCTCGGCTGCTCAGGTAACAGTCTCTAACCGGGGAAAAAAATTTCGGGACGTACACACATTCCTGTCTTTGTCTGGAAGGTATCAGTTCACATCGCAAAGAGATATTCCAGAACACCAAGTCATGCCTGTGCATTGTTCACGCTTGGAATTAGACTCATCTTGCAGTTATTGTAGAACATCCAGACAAAGTACCCCAAAAGTGCCTATATATAGAAGAGCCTCAAACCAATGAAAATGCAAGCCAACTAGAGAGAGAGAGAGAGAGAGATGGAAGTCACGCAAGTACTGCGCATGAATGGAGGAGTGGGAGAAACAAGTTATGCTAACAACTCATTGCTTCAGGTACATCGCTCATTGTCCTATTGTCGCCAAAGAAAATATTGGATTAAACCTCATTTGAGATTGATTATCACACTCTTTTGTGATTATGTACCACAACACGATTTCTTTTTCTATACCTAACAGAGTTCTTTTCGCAAGATCATTGCCACATTGGACAAACTCATTCCCATGATGTTCTAATTTGGAGTAACAAAGAAAATGCATGAAATCCGCAATATTCGCTCACTCTATATGAACTGCCTGTATATTCAATCAAGAATATATTGTTAGATATATTTGTCTATATAAGCTATACATAATAATTGAGATTTATTTCGTTGTAAATGAAAAACTTAAACATACGGATCTTTTTCCCCTATATTGAGTCAATTCTTCTCTCTCTCTCTCTCTCTCTCTCTCTCTCTCTCTCTCTCTCTCTCTCTCTCTCTCTGTGTAGAGAAAGGTGATATCAATGACGAAGCCCATTATAAAAGCAGCTGTCACAAGTCTCTTATCAACTGCTAGCACCACCATCCCGGCGAGCCTTGCCATCGCGGACTTGGGCTGTTCCTGTGGCCCTAACACTTTCTTCGTTGTGTCCGAGATCATCAGCATCATAATTGATCTCTACAATGCGACGAAGCACGAGTTGCCAGAGTTCCAAGTATTCTTGAATGATCTCCCCGGGAATGACTTCAACACCCTCTTCAGAAGCTTCTTGCCAACATTCCAAGAGAAGTTGAGTGAGCAAATGAAGAGCAAGTACGGAGTGTTAGCGACGTTATCTTGCTTCTTCAATGGTGTTCCTGGTTCATTTTATGGGAGATTGTTCGCTCAGGAAAGCCTACACTTTATTCATTCTTCATACTGCCTCATGTATCTTTCTCAGGTAATTTATTGGCCCATAGTTTCATTTGTTAGCATGATCTAAAACAAACTCAATCTTTTCTCTCTCTCACTCCCCCCCCCTTCCCTCCCTCGCCCACCACACAGGTGCCACAAGGATTAGAGGAAAATAAAAGCAACATATACATTGCAAGGTCGAGCCCTGCAAGTGTGATTAGGGCATTCTATGAGCAATTCCAAAGGGACTTCTCAACGTTCTTGGATTGTCGTGGGCAAGAGTTGGTGGTGGGAGGGCGTATGGTTTGACCATCCTGGGTCGAAGAAGTGACGATCCTTCAAGCGAAGAGTGTTGCCACCATGTGAATCTCTTAGCTACAGTTCTCAATGAGATGGTTTTCGAGGTAACAAAAAAGAAAAATCAAAAGAGTACTTGAATAGTCGCGTCTACGTTTGGATAAATTTGAGGTTGACTTTTCTTATTGTCTCCAGCAAAATTTGTAATATCCTCTGGGAATTATTTTTGGTACTCCCAGACCAATCATAACCATCAATTGGAAAAAAAAAAATGAGACTAATGATTAAGATCTACGATATATTCTCGATTCTAAAGTACCTTAATTATTTGTTAGATGATCTCAACAATTTTCTTTTGAACCTCTGGCTAAAATTTTCACATGAATTATTTGAAGGAAAGCAACCATGATATTTAGAAAGGGCTTTGATAGCATAACAATCTTTAAAGTACTGTCAAAATAACTGTCCATTGTAAGTCATAAATTCTTTTAAAAAAATAGATTTGACAACAATTTATAATTATTTGTGATTTGATTTGTTATGGTCTAAAATAGACTATTATTCTTATGGTACATTAAAAACTGTCATATAATCATTTTTCATTTGGAAATCTTGCATAATTAGACCAGTATCTCTTCCTTAGGAATGTTTCTGAGAAGATAAGAGTACAAGAGGTAAAATTACCAGATGTTTTGAGTGCAGTATTTTTCCCTCTTAGGCATGGTGTAGACCCAATTTACATGAGAGGAAACAACATAGATCAACAGTATGCAATAGCTACACAGCCAGTTACATAAACAAGTAACTACGACTTTCATGAAGATATAATACTGACAACTAATGATTTTGCTATTGTTTCTTATTTTTGGTAGAAGGATCTAATGTTCTATGTCTGTTGTTAATGTAGGGACTCATAGAAGAAGAGAAACTAAATTCCTTCAACGTCCCTTATTACACACCCTCACCAAAAGAACTACGATTGGAGGTCCAAAAGCAAGGCTCATTTTCAATTGATTGTTTGGAGGTATTCGAAGTGAATTGGAGTGTATTTGACACAAATTCCGACTGTAATGTTGTCTTAAAGGATAGGGAATACGGCATGGCCATGTGTATGAGAGCTACTGCCGAGTCCTTGCTAATTGGTCACTTTGGTGTAGAGGTCATCGATGAGGTCTTCAATAGGTATAGGGCTCAACTCGCCGATCATATGTCCAAGCAAAAGACCTTATTCGTCAATGTCGTCATTTCGCTGAAGAAGATCACCTAGACAAATCACAAAAATCACGATTAAGGGTGACTGTTTCACTTGTATTACTTTTTTATGTCTTATCTTGTGTAAAGAAAGTGTGAGAAGCTTGCAGGATGAAGGGCTTGACATTTGAGATTTTATTTTAAGGATATTTCTTTCGTATATCCACCACAATTCATTGGTTTTTCATCCTGCGAAATCTGCATGAGTAAACACGAATAAATCAAAACCGAAATCAGAAACACAATGATGAGAGTTTCACAATATCATCAACAAGGAAATGTTTAATTCCAACATATAGAGGTTATATCGTCAAATTATTTTGCAAAAGAAAACTAATTTTAAAGTTACATGCAATGTTGATCATTATAATATGAAGTTACAACTCGCATTCACGATTTCAATTGAGCTGAAAAGAACTTAAACAATATCTGTTACACAAGTGAGAATGTAAACATGCCAAAACAATAAGCCATCTACATTCTAAGAACTTAGAGGCATACATAAATTGAAAGTAGGAAATATACACATCAATTTTTTTTTTTTTAAAGAGAAACTATACTCTTGCTATTTAAAGTCATTCGTGACAAAAACACACGAGTCACCAGCTGAGACCTTTAATAGTCTCTCAGGACACCATTCCCTTATCATAATATCGTGACGTGCATATAAAATTTAAGAAAAGAGTGATTTTAATAGTAAATAGGTTCATTTTTGTAATAAATGACTGCAAAAACGTTATAAAACACGCACAAAAAGAACTTAGTCACCCAAAGCGAGTATGACTTACAATCTTTGTTAAGTTGGCGCGAGAAAACACTTAGAATATTTTCCCTTTGGGTTTTCATTACCCCCAAACTTGCAATCTTTACTTTATATGTGTTATTATGGTCTCCAACATGGGTTTCCATTCCAACATATAGAAACATTTTAGGATGGCTTTTGGACTATCCATATTGAAATCATGATCATGTTGTGTGTCGCGACCACCCTTGGCGTGTAGGCATACGGAGGCTAATGGCTCTCTAAGTGTTAGGCTTAGTTCAGGCTTTTCCAAGCCCGCCAAGTTCACCAATTTATGACTGATGGTTTGAGTTGTTAATCTACAAGTCAATTTCATTTAGAAGTCAGCATTAATCAATTTGGGGTGGGTTGATTAGAAACTCAAATAAAATATTTGGATAAATATTTTACTTTACGCAACCAAATAAACTAAGATTGGGAACTTAATTACACTAGTTAATTAATGTTCTTCCAATACTTAATCTTTATTTAAACTTGAGGTTTGATTTTTTTTTATTTTTTTTTAGATTTTCAACATTCTTCCATGCACTTGTGAAGAAAACTTATCAAAATTGTTTTTTAGACTTTTTCTATTTTTCGGAAAATATAAATCACTTTTGGATTTTCTTTATTTTTTATAAAAAAAAAAATCTCATTTTTTTAATGGAAAATAGAGACCCAGGTTGGGTCCATGGATCCAATCCGCGTCGAGACCGACTTGGATCTACTGGTTTGATTTAGATTTGTATCGACAGACCTGGGTTGCGCCTTTAGAGGCTAGAGGTAATGCGCGCCCTTTTGTCCCTCTCTCTCTCTCTCTCTCTCTCTCTCTCTCTCGTTTTTTCTCCCCTTCTGTGCGTCGATTAGAGAGAGAGACAATCTTAATTGCCCTCCTACCTACCATAGAGAGAGAGCCATTCTCCTGGTATTTTTCTCCAATTCTTTATTCTCTTTTAAAAAAAGCCACAAAAAATCTCAAATTTTATTCAAAGTGACAAATTTACTTTATTTATTTTTTTTACACAAAAACCCTCAAACTTTGTCAACCGTGAAACATTTATCACGAACTCTATAGCCGAGGGGCATTTTCATCTTTATTTTTTTTTTCATTTTCCTTTTTTCCCCTTTTTTCTTCTTCTCTCTTCCCTCCGCTGATCATGGTGAAGGGAAGTCGGACTCAAGCGAGGGCCACCTAGTGCTGGGGTCGAGCAAGGGCAACTCTCACTCGATGCAGGCAAGGGCGGCCCTCACCAACGTTGGGGGAGGGCATTCCTCATCAGATCTGGCGAGGGCCGTCCTTACCCACGCTAAACCTCGCCAAGCGAGGCCAGCCCTCACTAGATCCAAGGAGGGTAGCCCTCACCCAACGTAGGCGACTCTCACCCGACACCGACGAGGACAGCCCTCATATGAGGCTGGCTTCCTTCATTGGTCATGGCATAGGGAAGAGAGAAGAAGAAAAAGAAATAAGAAAAAGAAAAAGTTTAAAAATAAAAAGATAAAAATAGCCTATAGTTTTGAGTAAAATATGTCACGCGGATACAAATTATGGATTTTTTGTATCAAAAAAAAAAAGGTTAGAATAAATGTGTTAGAATTGACAAAGATTGAATTTTTTATATCTAAAAAAATTAATAAATTTATCACTTTAGACAAAATTTGTGATTTTTTTGTAGCTTTTTCCCTTTTCTTTTTAACTTTTCCTCTCTCCCCATGCGACCACCTCTTTTTTTCTTCCGCCTTCTTTCAACGTCCATTTCACAGAAGCATTTCCAGCACAAGTGCTGGCTTGCTTCTCCCCAGAGTGCTCGCTGATTTGTGCCCGACAGGAAACCCAAGTTTGGTTTTAATGCAAGCCGTGTCTAGCTACCGTGAGTGGCCGCAGCTACCACCACTTTTTTCCTTACCGGCCAAGGATCGGTCAAGTGTGGAAACACGGCAGAGAAAAAAAAAAACGACCAAACTAGAACATATAAAGTGAAGGACGGCAACGGTGATCTATCAAAACGCATTTGACAAACCACGAACACCAAAGAAAACGGACGGGGAACCAAGAACAAATAGGGTGCATTGATGGATAGGGGTTGGAAACAAGAACAACGAGCTCAAATTCAAGGCGGTATTCAAAGTAAACGACACCCGAGACCTTACAAACACAACCCGCACCTAAAAGAGGTCGGAAACTCACACGGCCCGAACGACCGCGGCTCGGCCGACGGATGAAGGAGCCGTACCCGGCTCGGTGGCTTCGGACGGCGGACGAGCTCGGTAGATCGGGCTACGACCGTCCGCCTCGCTCGCCTCCGAGCCGGGATCCTCGGGAAACCGGCCCCAAATCAAAGAAAAACGAGACAAACCCGAACGGAGCCAACCGCGGCTCCGGCGCGAACAAGGCTTGACGGTGGCCGGCGACTCTCCCCTACATTCCACTCTCGCTCGCGATTCTCAGCTCACCCACACGGTTTCTCAAGTCTCTCACCCTTTCAGCCTCTTTCCTTGGCCTCCTCTCGCTCGCTCAGATCTCTCCGTCTTCTTGGATGTCTCTCCGAAGAAACCGCTCAGATCTCGCTCTCTTTGTGTTCTGCTCCTCAAGTGAGCTCAACGCCCTGGTATTTATAGGCGAGGAGCCCGGTCAACAGAGGTGGTCCGGCCGCCGGTCCTTGGCGCGCCGACCGGCCACTCTGGCCGAACCGGTGTCCCATCTCGGCAGTCCGGGTATCTCGCCGGATCTCGCGCTGCTCCGTGCGGCGGCATCAATGACGCCTGCTCAGCCGCCCCCTCCGTCGCCGGCTACTCTACTTCGCTCCGGTGGGTTGTCCTCGCGCGCACCAGGTGCAGAGGAGAGAAGAGGAAGGAGGAAGGAAAGTGGGGAAAAGGACTGGGCCGGGGAAAGAGAGTTGGGAGCGAGGTGGGCCTGGGCCCGTGTAGGGGGAAAGAAAAAGAGAGAAAAGGGAGGGGGGTGGGTCCCCGAGCCTTTACGGGTTCTGCTCTATTTTTTTTTTTTTTTAATCTATTTATCCGAAATGCAGTAAAATACAAAAATAAAACTTAATTGATGCAAATAACGTTCATGCCTATGGAAATATTTTTGGGTAGGGTCAAATTGGCAACTAATTTTCTTACTCAATTTAAACTTAAAGATTTAGTCAAAATTTATGTGTCAACATTGTGACTTAATTTAGTTATGGCCAAATAACCGTGACAAGAATTATGATACATTATTGGTTTCCTCACATTTATTTGAATCCAACTAATCATCATTGCACATGATTGAAATTTATAAAGATAAACACATAGACAGTCCTACAACTTGTCACAAAAATATAATTAAATTTTAAAATCTTTAAAAAGTGCAATTAGATCCTAAAATCGATCACGAAAGTGCAATTGAATCTTAAAATTTACCTAAAAAGCCATAAATCTATTATATTTACGTCAATTTAACATTAAACCTTTCAATTGGACAAGCTCAAGCCCTTGCCTAAGTCCCCTTCAATATATATATATTGGTTCCCTTTTTCTTGCTTGGGGTTGGCAAGGGCAGCCCATGTCAAAGGTCAGTGACCTTCACTAGCCATTGACAAGGCCAACAAAGGGGAAAAAATTAAAAATTAAAAATTAATTTACGTCAATATAAAAAATGCATTTGGTAATCATTCTATTCATAAAAACAATTTTTTTTATCAAAAATCGTTTTTATTGATTATATTCCCTAGACGAGTTTTTAAGTATTTTAAAGTGTTTTGTAACTATCCAAAATTTCTATTCCTGATATAGAAATGCATTTAGTAGGACTTTTAAATTATTTTTCTTTTTCTTTTTTAATTTATTATTATATTTTTGTTATTTTTCTCCTTTTTCCTTTTTTTCTTTTTCCTTTTCTCTTCTTCTTCCTTCTTCATTGTGGCCAATTGCTAGCCACTGGACAAGGTTTGACGAGTTCACCAAAGTCTCATTGGACTTCGTCTAGTTGGGCACCAACAATAAACAATGGCGATGGTGGTGGCCGGTAGTGGCTGGTGACTAGCTGGGAGGAAGAAGAAGAGAGAATGAGAAATAGAAGAAAATAAAAGAGAAAAAAGAAAAAGTTAGGCTTGATTATGAGATTGTTCCTAGGAACAAGAAATTATTTTTTTCTACTTTTTGATTATGTTCTAAATCTATTTCTGAGAACAAAAAAAAAAAAGATTTTTCTTCTTGGGAATAAAAAAATTTATCAAATAGATTTCTATTCTTTTTTTGTTCTAGGGAACAAAAGAATAAAATTAGACACTATTTGGAGTTTTACCAAATAGGGCCTAATTGTACAATGTAAAATTGTTGATGCTAATTAGATTGCCAGGTTTACGATTTCCTTTCAAAATTGGCTAGAATAATTAAATTGGTTAATTGTCAAAATATTTAAGACTAAATTGATATAATTGAAAGGTTTATAATTGAATTTGCCCACATACAATAAATATAAGACCAATTTTCCCGATTCGTAAGACTGTTCTCAGTTTTTACCTAGGAATGTACAAAAATTGCCATCCATACCTATCGTGTAAGATGACAGACTTGGCCCTGAAGATTATTTTGATGGGAGTCGTTATGATTAGAATTTGGGATTTGCAACATCCGCATCAAGCTAACCCTTGAGCATTGAAAGTGCGCAGCATATCGAGTCCATCTCCTTTGCGTAATTTTCCGACGAATTATTGTCTCTAAATTTTAGGCAAATTTTGATTTGATGATCTTGCCTTGGAGCATGTACATCTGAATAAAAAGAATTTTCCATGTGATAATAAAAAGTCATTCCATTCTTAATAGATCTGTAAAATAGATGAATCGAAAATGGGTCCAATCATTAGCATAGCCACTGCTCAGCCATCATCATTGCCACTGATAAGAGTAAAGCGGAAGTTATAGTTGTGGTTTTTCTATCTATTTGATGAATTATGCAATAGTCTATTTATAGCTTTACATGATGGCTATCTATAATATCATAATATAACAAAAGAAATTACAATCAATTGAGATAATGATATTACAATTTGAAAGATACACAAAATTATGTACTATTTTTCTAGCATCCCTTCAAACTTAAGGTGGCATGGAAGAAGTCAATTGGAGTTTGGATAAAAGATCTTGAAAAGGCCCAAATGGATCTACCTTAGTGAATACATCGGCAATTTGAAAAACTGATGAAGGGAAGATGAGACAAACTATGCCATGAAACATCCAAGAGCAAATGCAATGACAATCTATCTTAATATGCTTGGTGCGCTCATGGAAAACATCATTATGTGTTATGACAGACAACCATGTCCTTTAATAACCACATCAACAATAAAAATTCTATTGTCATACCAATCAAAGCATAATATTCTACTCCCATACTAGATCAAGCAACAACAGTCTGTTTTCTACTACGCTAAAAGGTAAGTGAGTTACATACAAAGAAGCTAGCCGACTATGGAGCAACAATCAAGAGAATCTCCAGCACAGTCAACATCAAAGTAAGCATTTTCTCCAATATAAACAGAGCAGAAAAGTGAAGATTAGGAAATAATGTGCCCTTGACATAGTGAAGAATCCAAAACATAGCAACATTATGTCAATCAATTGTTCTAAAATCTTAAATTACTATATGAAAACGTGATTTAATATTTAAATATTTTATCATTCCCATCACGCTTAGTTTAATCTTTTTTTTTTTTTTTTTTTTGGCCTAATACTAATTGCTAAAATATATCATTGGGAGACAACTAGGGGTATGGAAAAATTCTAACTCAGGACCTTCTACTATGATTCCATGGTAAAAGTAAAATAGAAATGAAAGTTGTTGAATTTCTTTCTATTTGATGAATCATATAAGAACCTATTTATAAACTTTACAAGAGGACTATTGTCGCGACCAAATTTTTCGGGTGTGAACCACCTAAAATTTGGCTAATGGATTATTAAGCCTAGACTTAATTTGGGCTCTCCCAAGCCCATACCATTCGCGACTTAAGTTCAAGTTCTTAACATGCAATTGATTTTTTAATCGAAGTCGCCACTAATCTATTTTTTGGTGGGTCGATTAGAAACCCAAGTAAAGTAACGGGAGTTTCACTTTATTTTTACGAACCAGAGACTATGGGTACGGGGACTTGATTACACTAAATTTCTCTAATGCCCTTTCGGTACCATTCTTTTATTTTCAAAAAATGTTTTTGCAGGCAGCTTAAATTGATTTTAAATCTATTTTCCTAACATGTGATGTGATCATGCGGGTGCGCAATCCACCAATTTAACACCCAGATAAACAATAAATAAATTGCAAAAACTTATCTCAAAGCAACGAAAGCATCTGCAATGTTAAGTTAAAAACCGCATCAACAACCCTAGATATGGTTTCTAATTACCACGCAATTTCTTTTTTATTTTCACTTAATTAATGAAAATCATGCAATATGCAATGCAATATTAACTAAATGACCTAATTCTAATGACATGCAATTTCTAATTAAATAGGCCTAGCAAAAATACTAAATGACATGCATCCCAGTGAATCTAGCCCTAATGACGTGCATATGACATTTTTTCTTTTTCCTAAAAGAATGCATTTTATCATAAATAATCAAACTAATTTAACCTATGACATTTTTTTGTATTTTTCAGGTGAAATGTGAAAATTACCTAATTAGATTAAGATCCTATTTAATTTATATTAGGAATTAGGTTGAGCCAAATCCTAATTTAAACTAAAACATTATCTTAACCTAAATAATCCTAAAATGCAATATATCTAAAAAATACCTAAACTTATAACAAATTAAGAAAAAAATATTTTCTAGAATTGAACTAAGTGCAATTTAGTCCTAATATGCAATGACGTGCAAAATATGCTTTAACACTACATGACATGTATATGATGATTTTTATTTTTGTTTAATTTCGAAATTAATAATTGCCAAATAATTAAACATGCAATCCAAATTAAAAATCTAGCAACCTAAATTGATTGATTTGATTTTTTTTTTATTTTTGATTTTAAAATTCGAAATAAGATTCATATTCTAAATATGTAAACCCTAAAACATGCAATATTATAACCCAAACACATTTCAAGATAAACAAAGCGATCATGACAAGCTAAACCAAGGACATCACACATCATTCAGATCAAGGGATAATATTTTGCTGATAAAATTGATAAATTGATCTTAAGCCTTAAAGATCAAAATATCAATTTTATTCCCGCTTAATTAATTATTTCATCTAAGGCCTTATAGATGAAATAAAAATCTGTGCGGTTGCGAATCGAGGTGATATGTTGGAATTTCTAATCATATACTAAAGACTAATTATACTAAAAAACAAGATAAAGTAAAATAAAATAAATAAAATAAACTAAAGAAAACTACCTAATGTGTTTTTTTTTTTTTTCAAAAATTGGGCTTGGCAGCCGTGGGGCTCGGCCAAGGGTGGCTAATCGGAGGTCGGGCAGGGGCGTCGCGGTCGAGCTCGGCGGCCGGGCGGCGAAGCGGGCGGCGACGAGGGGAGCTCCGGCGAAGCCGGGCAGCGACGAGGAGCTCCGGCGACGGATCTCGGCTTGGCGGTGGCTGCGGCTTCACGGGCGAGAGGAGGGGCGACGAGCTAGAGCGCAGATCGCAGCACCGCAGTCGTCAGTCGCGGGCTTCGAACGGTCGGGTGCTGCAGTGGACGGCAGGAGGCCTTGGGCAGCTGGTGCGGCGGTGTCGGGCTCGCGGTCGCGCGTCCGGTTCGCGGTCGCAGCGTCCGGTGAGCGGAGATGGGCGGCGAAGGCACCGGGTGCTTGGGTTGAGGCGAGTGGCGCGGTGGCGCGGTGAGGTCGGGAGCGGCAGCCGGAGCTCCGGCGTCGGCTGGGCAGGAGCGCGATCGTCGGGGCGAGCCTCGCGAGGAGGATGGCGAAGTGGCGGTGGAGTAGAGAGGGCTGGCGTTGCGATGGTCGCAGCTTTGCAATGCGAGAGATCGGGTCGCCGCTATGGGCTGCAGCTCGGGCAGCGGATCGGCGGGTTGCGGTGGAGCGTCGGCGAGGAAGGCACGGCATCGGGTCGTCGCGGCGAGCCGCAGGAGACCGCGCGGGCGGCGGTGGTGGAGGCGCGGTAGCGGTTGGCGGAGGCGAGCGGGGGCGGTGTGGTTATGCCCGGAGCGATTGGGAGGCCCCTTCGGGAAGACGACACCGTAGCGTTTCCTCTTTTCTTTTTTTTTTTTTTTTTTTTTTTTTTTACCCTTCTCTCCCGTCACTTCCTACGTCTCCTCCCTCTGTCTTTTCTTCGCCCTTTCAGCCAAAAGTAAAAACTTTTTTTTTTTTTTGACTTTGGAAAAGACCGAAGGAAATAATAAAAAGAAAGAAAACTCTCTCCACGGCTTTCCTTTGCACGAACCTTCTCTCGCACTTCTTTTTTGTTCTGAATTTTCGAATTTGCTCCTCAATTTTTTTTCGAAAACCCTCCCGGTTACGAAAAATGAAGCTCTCTTTTATACTAATTCCGAACGGCCGCTTTGTATGGCATTTTTCGAGTTTCCATCTTCTGTCGCATTAAATCAAAGCTGCAAATCAGAGCATGATTTCGCAATCAGCTCGATCCTGGTCAGATTTCTTCCATTTTGCAAAATTCTTGCCTCTTATTCACTTGATTTTTAAATTGCTTCTGCATTTAACGAAATCTGAATGCTCATCAAAATTTCAAACTTCCATGCATAATCAATCAAATAAATTTCCCCCATTTTTTTTCATTTTTTCCTTTTATTTGTTCCAATGCAATTTTTATTTTCCTTATTTTCCTAGATTTGCTAAAAATAGATGTCAACAGCTACCCCTCTTTGAAGGTGAGCTCGTAGAGGTTGCCTTCAAAGACAAGTTGAGACCTAAATGTTAATCATGCAGATGTACTGAGTGACTCTTTTCTTTTTTTTCTTTTTTCTTTTTTTGGAAAAAATGAATCCCATTTGGAAATGAAATTTATATGATGCATGGAAATGTTAATGCAAATGATAAATGAACTTACCTGTAATTACTTACCTTCGGGGATGGTAGAGTAACTTAAGATAGATTGGTGTTACATGTCTAGGACTCGTACCATTCTACGGTCACCGAGAATAGTAACATGACTTCACAAAGTGACTACTTTCCCAGGACCCGTACCATTCTACGGTCGCCTAAACGAAAAAATGATTTTCCAGGACCCGTATCATTCTACGATCGCCTAAATGAAAAAAGATTTTCCAGGACCCGTACCATTCTACGGTCGCCTGAGTTGAGGTTGTCTAGGACTCGTACTATTCTACGGTCGCCTAAACGAAAAAATAATTTTTCAGGACCCGTACCATTCTATGGTCGCCTGAATAAGGAATAGGTGTTGTCTAGGACCCGTACCATTCTACGGTTGCCTAAACGATGATATGTTTTTCAGGACCCGTACCATTCTACAGTCGCCTGAATGAGGAAATTGCTTTTCCAGTACCCGTACCATTCTACGGTCGCCTTTTAGAGCAATAAATGTTGTCTAGGACCTATACCATTCTACGGTCGCCTGGACTAAGGTTTTGCTTGGCTAGGACCCGAACCATTCTTCGGTCGCCCAGCCTTGCGACAGAAATCATCCGACCAGGACCCGAACCATTCTTCGATCGCCTTAATCAGATTGAATCTGGAGGAAAAATCTTTGGGGGACAACTCAATTGAGTGTCGGTATGCTTAAAAAATAATACCTGTGCAATGACAAATATTCAAGGTATGGATAGAGATATACTTACCTGGTAACATCTCCGATCTTCGGAGATACGTCTCCTGCAAAACATGGTCGTAGGAGAGGCAACATGCATTTGTAATCATAAACATGCATCAATATAATGGAGGTTCATGATGATTTCCATTAATCTTGCACCACCTAATTTCCATTCTGAATACATGAGTGTCATGAATGTGTCAAATGAGAGATCCTTTGGTCTGAAAGGACTTTTTCTCTCATCCTCATTAAAATGGCAATTTCATCCTGACCTTCGATGCAGGATTTTGGCAATCACTCTATCTCACTGTCATCATGTCAAACAAGGTTTTGTGCAATCTCGCAAGTGATACGACCTTACCAATCTGAGAGGTCTTTAACAAGGACCGTAATGTGGGCCTGGTCAACGGCTTAACAAAAGGGACTCTTTGAGTCAAGGCTTTTGAAAGAGTGAGTGATATTCTGTAATCATCTCTGGGTTTACAAGTCAAGAACCCTGCAAAATGAGAAAGAAATAATCTTGCTCGCACTTCTTCGAGCGATGCTTAAAACATGTGAACCCCTAGGTTAATTCAAGTGCCTTAATCTGAAGAGACTTTTGCAAGGGACGTAACGTAGGCTTGGCTCATGGGTTGAGAAATGAAAGGATTATTAGGCTCAAAAAAGTGTTTAGGGGGGGTTAAAGTTGGTGATCATCTTGACATTTCCACCACTTTCCTTCTCCACTGTCGAAGATTTTTTTTATCACAACTCCATTGATTGCAACAACATTTGAGAGTTTTTTTTTTTTTTGGGTACCACCTTGTTGGGGATACGACTCAAGTGTTTGACTTTTCTTTTGGGCATTGGCCTTGCTTTTACCAGGTACACTGCTTTTTCATACCTCTATTTTGCACTTCTTCTCTTTGGACTTACACAGACTTCTTTTATGAGCATTTTAGACCATGCTACTTGAATGATTGTCTTTCATCTTGCCCCAGTGTGGGGGATGATCACCAACTGAGTTTGACATGAAATGAATTTATAGGCTCAAGTGGGCTATGCAATAGTCAAAAGTGTGTAGGATAAAGAAAGAACTGCTCTTTGTCATCCTAAGGCACTTGAATTACCGCGTAAGTTGCACTGCAAAAGCGATGCTCGAAGATTGATGCAAGTGTGAGCAAAAAGATTCCTACCATTCATTTTAAATTTGCCAAAAGATGGGATGATCCTTGACAAGGGTAATTTTAAAAGAATCTCCATAAGTGTATGGGGCTCAAAGGGGTTGAGCAATGGATCACCTGTAGTATTTGGGATAGAGAAAAGAATGCCTCTCATCACCTTGGTTGACGTACCCTTTGCGAGATAGCCCTCTTCCTTGCGGGCATGGAATTTTTCACACGGCTCACTGGGAATTAGTGTATAAAACAGTGTATGGAACAAGGCTTGCCTTTCATCATTCCAAAGTATCCCATTTAACACATTCAATTCATCTCACACAATTCATCAGGGAAAATATGCAAAGTTTGCAACAAATTTGAACGATTTAACTCATTGAAGCAATTTACTCATCATAGAAATGCTTGCAGTTCAAAACATGACATGGCAAATTCTATTATGGATAATACTTCTTGACAACATCAGAATTAACTGGAGTAGAAAACTCATGACCATGCATTTCTGCCAAGATCAAGGCACCTTCAGGAAGTATCTTCTTTACCACATACGGGCCACTGTAATTCGGAGCGAACTTGTCCCCAGGATCCGGAATTGGATTGGACCATTTTCACACCTTTACATGCTATAAGACCGTCTCTGAAACAAAAAGTAGATGGGTCAAAAAGACAAACAGAGTAAATCAAGTTTTATTTTTTTGAATTTTTTTTGAAATTTTTTGAAAAGCATTTGGAAAAGCATTTTTTGAAACATTTTGACATGAGAAAGCATGATGAAGCCCAAGCCTCAGAATTCTCCTTGGATTTTTCTTTTCTTTTATCGGTTGGATATCATCACCGGGCTGGTTTGGTATACCTCATCATGCCCTCAAAATAAAATTTGTAATTTCATTGAAATTCATCAATCAATTACATTTATTGAATGGAAAAATGCAACACTTAATCATTGAAAACATCTCTAAGAAAATAATAGAAATTCCCACGCAGGGGAATATGCAAAAGCAGTAAAAAAGTTACTCTTGTGGGCCAAAGCCCATCTCTTCAGGGGGTCCTTCATCAACAGCTCCTATGATGAGGTCGTCGAACAAGTTCGTAACCCCTTCCAACACATCATCAAGGTTCTCCATCTCCGGGGGTGTCGGTCCGTCCATGCCACCCCATCCATCATTCGGCTTCCTCAGGATTTCCATCACATGCACCTTCAAGCTCTTGATTCAACTGGCGTCATGTTCCAAGATAGCATTCACCGTACCCTCATGCTCTGGTAGCGGATTTTTCTGGACGTTCGGCCAAACAGTTTGAAACGAAAAGGCCTTCGTGTCCAAGAGGTTTTGGATCTTGTGCTTGAGGGTGAAACATTCATCAGTTGAATGCCCCAGTTCACCGCTATGGTAGTCACACTTCTTCATCGGGTCGTAACTTCGATTGCTTTCGCAGTTAGGACGCTTCGATTCACTAGTAAGCAAACATTTCTTTCGGAGAATCGCCAACACCTGAGATGGAGATCCAAGGAGAGGAGAGAACTGTCTTCTATTATTTGCTTGGGCAAATGATTGACGACCAGCAGTTTGTTGTTGCCTTTGATTCATTTGGATAGCCGGGGTGCGATTAGTACCTTCTGGGCTATAGGTCACATTCACATCCTCAACAACTTCCTTCTCTTTCTTGGCAGAGAATCTTTTAGTAGATGGTTCAGAAAACCATCTTTCCCTTATCCCCATCTCAATCTGTTCTCCTACAGGAATAAGCTGATTGAAGCTCTCGACATACGTACTGGCCATTTGGTTACGAAAATCAGATTGAAGGGTCTTCACAAACAATTTCATCAACTCCTTGTTGGTAGGCTCAGGAGTAATTTGAGCCGCCAGGTTTCTCCATCTCACAGCATACTCTTTAAATGACTCATTCCTTTTCTTTTCCATCCGTTCCAAGTCTTCTCGGGAAGGCGCGATGTCCATGTTGAACTTGTACTGTTTGAGGAACGCGTCCGCCACTTCGTTCCAGGTTTCGAGGAGGTTTACGTTCTTCATTACGTACCAGTTTAGTGCGGGCCCGGTCAAACTCGCATGAAACGATTGGATCATGAGGGGCTCATTTTTTACGTGCTGGGCCATGCGCACGTGGTACATCTGCAAATGAGATTCGGACAAGATGTCCTGTCGTACTTTTCAAATTCTGGCATTTTGAACTTGTTTGGCATTTTGACCTTCTTATAAACTGAGAGGTCAAACGGGAGTGAGCTTTGTGACTCCTGCAACTGTCTTACTTTCTCTTCTAGCTTTACAACGCGCTCATCCTGATCTGTCTTGGGAACACTGTCTAGCTTGGCATTTCCAACAAAGACCGAGTCATCTTCCAACTCAGGCATTTCGTCGTCACTCATTTGGGCCCTGTTTCTCGGGACTACTATCTCAGGGAGAACGGGTGGAGGATTTGGATTCACCTGGAGGAATTGAAGTTGAGTCGTTATAAGCTGCATGGAGGCAGCTAACTATTTGAGTTGATCTTCCACGGAGGACATGCAATCACGCATTTTAGCTTGATCGGCCATTCTAACTCTTAATCGTGTAATAATGGATGAATGTGGCGGCTCCGTTGTCACCTAATTCGAAGAAATTAACAAAATAAGCACGAAGTGTAAATAGATAGCCAATCCATGGCAATGATCTGATTTTTTTTTCATTTTCATTTATTCATGAAAAGTTCGTACAATAAAGGAATTTCCTAAAAAAAAAAGGCTAGAAAAATAGACACCCTAGCAAGATCAAATTTCCTAGACATGAATTGAAAACAAATTCTCCAAAGTTTTTTTTTTTCAAATGCATCATTCCCTAGCAATCTCTCATTTCATTTCCAATTGACAAATGAATCAAATCAATGATTGACCTAGATTGTCATGGACCGACCCAAGAATACGACAAAATAAATTGCAGTGTATAGGGATAGAAGACTTACTTCACCAAGGAAAATTAACTGCAATCATATAGACATGCACATGAGATCTGAGGCTCGATTTCTATCTAGACGGCTTAGCAAAATAGAGTTAAAAGGGTGGGATGACTTAGTTGCAGCCTCGCATACTAAGTCAAGTCCTCCTAACTCCGGCTTAGTCAAGAGTGATACCCCAATGCGACGCATCCTTGCGGGCAGAGGTAAACATTCTTGACACCAAGAAAGAAACTTTCGGGATTGAGTTGGGCAACCTCTATTACGCGGCCTCGCGGTCGAAGTCGTATCCAACTCAATACCATCCTTAATATCCTAGTGCCGCCCAGGTCCGGCGGCAGGTTGTGTGTGCAAAAGTGTAGTGCTAAATGCAGGGCATGCACAATAATTTAAATCAAACAACACTTCAATAGCTTGAATTTAAAACATTCATCCCTAACTCCAACCTACAAGACAAGGGTTAGCAAAGACTACTCCCCTTATATCTCCTAATATGCAAAAACATTTAACACCTTAAAAGTTAGGGACGTACTTGGGATCCTTGCTGTCAAACAAAAACATTTTTCATAAAATAAAATTGGCTTAAGTGCACTAAGAGTTTCAACTCATATCCTCAGTGGAGTCGCCAAGCTGTCGCGACCAAATTTTTCGGATGTGAACCACCTAAAATTTGGCTAATTGATTATTAAGCCTAGACTTAATTCGGGCTCTCCCAAGCCCATACCAATTCGCGACTTAAGTTCAAGTTCTTAACATGCAATTGATTTTTTAATCAGAGTCGCCACTAATCTATTTTTGGTGGGTCGATTAGAAACCCAAGTAAAGTAACGGGAGTTTCACTTTACTTCTACGAACAGCAGACTATGGGACGGGGGACTTGGTTACACTAGATTTCTCTAATGTCCTTTCGGTACCATTCTTTTATTTTCAAAAATGTTTTTGCAGGCAGCTTAAATTGTTTTTAAATCTATTTTCCTAACATGTGAGGTGATCATGCGGGTGCGCAATCCACCAATTTAACACCCGGATAAACAATAAATAAATTGCAAAAACTTACCTCAAAGCAACGAAAGCATCTGCAATGTTAAGTTAAAAACCGCATCAACAACCCTAGATATGGTTTCTAATTACCACGCAATTTTTTTTTGTTTTCACTTAATTAATGAAAATCATGCAATACGCAATGCAATATTAACTAAATGACCTAATTCTAATGACATGCAATTTCTAATTAAATAGGCCTAGCAAAAATACTAAATGACATGCATCCCAGTGAATCTAGCCCTAATGACGTGCATATGACATTTTTTCTTTTTCCTAAAAGAATGCATTTTATCATAAATAATAAAACTAATTTAACCTATGACATTTTTTTTGTATTTTTCAGGTGAAATGTGAAAATTACCTAATTAGATTAAGATCCTATTTAATTTATATTAGGAATTAGGTTGAGCCAAATCCTAATTTAAACTAAAACATTATCTTAACCTAAATAATCCTAAAATGCAATATATCTAAAAAATACCTAAACTTATAACAAATTAAGAAAAAATATTATCTAGAATTGAACTAAGTGCAATTTAGTCCTAATATGCAATGACGTGCAAAATATGCTTTAACACTACATGACATGTATATGATGATTTTTTATTTTTGTTTAATTTCGAAATTAATAATTGCCAAATAATTAAACATGCAATCCAAATTAAAAATCTAGCAACCTAAATTGATTGATTTGATTTTTTTTTTTATTTTTGATTTTAAAATTCGAAATAAGATTCATATTCTAAATATGTAAACCCTAAAACATGCAATATTATAACCAAACACATTTCAAGATAAACAAAGCGATCATGACAAGCTAAACCAAGGATATCACACATCATTCAGATCAATGGATAATATTTTCTTGATAAAATCGATAAATTGATCTTAAGCCTTAAAGATCAAAATATCTAAGGCCTTATAGATGAAATAAAAAATCCTAGCGCGGTTGCGAACTAGGTGATATGTTGGAATTTCCAATCATATACTAAAGACTAATTATACTAAAAAAACAAGATAAAGTAAAATAAAATAAATAAAATAAACTAAAGAAAACTACCTAATGTGTTTTTTTTTTTTTTTTTTTTTTTTTTCAAAATTGGGCTTGGCAGCCGTGGGGCCCGGCCAAGGGTGGCTAATCGGAGGTCTGGCGGGGGCGTCGCGGTCGGAGCTCCGGCGAAGCTGGGCGGCGACGAGGGGAGCTCCGGCGCCTGGATCTCGGCTTGGCAGCGGCTGCAGCTTCGCGGGCAGAGGAGGGGCGACAGAGCTGGAGCGCGGATCGCGGACCGCAGGTCGTCAGGTCGCGGGCTTCGAACGGTGGGGTGCTGCAGGGACGGCAGGAGGCCTTGGGCAGCTGGTGCGGCGGCGTCGGGCTCGCGGTCGCGGCGTCCGGTTCGCGATCGCGGCGTCCGGTGAGCGGAGATGGGCGGCGAAGGCACCGGGTGCTGGGCTGAGGCGAGTGGCGCGGTGGCGCGGCGAGGTCGGGAGCGGCAGGCTTCGGAGCTCCGGCGTCGGCTGGGCAGGAGCGCGATCGTCGGGGCGAGCCTCGCGAGGAGGATGGCGAAGCGGCGGTGGAGTAGAGAGGGCTGGCGTCGCGGTGGTCAGCAGCTTTGCAATGCGAGAGATCGGGTCGCGGCTGCTGCGGGCTACAGCTCTGGCAGCGGATCGGCGGGTTGCAGGGAACGTCGGCGAGGAAGGCACGGCGTCGGGTCGTCGCGGCGAGCTTCGCAGGGAGACCGGCGAAGCGGCGGTGGCGGAGGCGCGGTAGCGGTTGGCGGAGGCGAGCGGGGGCGGTGTGGTTACGCCTGGAGCGATTGGGGAGGCCCCTTCGGGGAAGACGACACTGTAGCGTTTCCTCTTTTCTTTTTTTTTTCTTTTTTTACCCTTCTCTCCCGTCACTTCCTACGTCTCCTCCCTCTGTCTCTTCTGCCCCTTTCAGCCTAAAGCAAAAACTTTCTTTCTTCTCTTTTTTTTTGACTTTGGAAAAGACCGAAGGAAATAATAAAAAGAAAGAAAACTCTCTCCACGGCTTTCCTTTGCACGAACCTTCTCTCGCACTTCTTTTTTGTTCTGAATTTTCGAATTCGCTCCTCAATTTTTTTTCGAAAAAACCCTCCCGGTTACGAAAAATGAAGGTCTCTTTTTATACTAATTTCACACGGCCGCTTTGTATGGCATTTTTGAGTTTCCATCTTCGTCGCATTAAATCAAAGCTGAATCGAGCAGCGTGATTTCGCAATCATTTCGATTCGATAAGATTTCTTCCATTTTGCAAAATTCTTGCCTCTTATTCACTTGATTTTTAAATTGCTTCGCATTTAACGAAATCCGAATGCTCATTAAAATTTCAAATTTCCATGCATAATCAATCAAATAATTTTCCCCATTTTTTTTTCATTTTTTCCTTTTATTTGTTCCAATGTAATTTTTATTTTTCTTATTTTTCTAGATTTGCTAAAAATAGGTGTCAACAGCTATCTATAGTGATAAAGTATTACAAGATGAATCCGATTAGGATAACAAGATTATGATAGGAAAGATATATAGAATTCGTCCTTAGCATGATGTTAAGAGACTACACTCAGAGCTTGTCCGAGCTGGGGATCCTATGATGTAAAACAACTAGAAGGTACAGTCAAGTACAAGGATTGATAAAGACACTATGCCAACAAAAGGGGATAGGACATGGGGACATGTGCACATTATATTAAGAAATGTAGTCTAGTAGGACACCTCGAAAATGAATAGGTGCAAACATCCCTTGATTAGAAGCAACCTGTACTTTTGTGAGATTACGAAATGATTGATATACATAATTAAAGCCACAATCGATACATCCATATTAAAATTGTGGGAAGTTTATTTAGTAAAACAATTAATGTCAGATAAAAGTTTAGATTAATAAAAATCTAAAATGTTTTTTTTATCATCAAAGATCTACAAAAATTGACCGATAAAAAATTAAAACCAAGAAAAGTTATATCAAAGTTGCGGTCTAGAATGCCTTTTTTTTTTTTTTTTTTGGGCTAGGTGAAGATTTAAACTGCCAGCCTACGGCATATTGGGTTCAGCATATTAACATGACAAGTTCCCAAGCAATCGGCAACGCCTTTTTTTCTGTTGAATTTCTATCCGTTTCCCAGCGTAGTTAGGTCGACTCTGATGATTTGGTAAACGTACACGTGTAGATGCTAAGTTACAAGTATAGCACTGCCTTAGATATAAATGACAATAGCCATAAAACACTTGGGCATTGCAATCGTACATTGAAACATATGGTTTCAACGTGATTCGTGTGTGACATTCATAGCAGATAACCAATATTATATAATCAGATAAGTCCATGGAAGTTATAAAACTTGTTACAAAAGTATAATTTAGTCTTAAAACTTATAAAAATTGTAATAAAGTTCTAAAACTTATCAAATTGGTTAATCGAATCCTTTAATTAATTTCATCCAACTTGATTAACTAATAATTCTTACTTTTTTTTTTTTTTTTATTATTTTCTCTATCCTACTGGTGATACCATGGCTAAACGACGTCATTTTGATCAAATCCAATTTTTAATACAATTTTTATTTAAATTAAATATAAAAAATAAGCTTAAAAAATTTAATAAAAGGTGACCAATATTTGAAGGCTACAAGCCCTCTCTGCTGCCACCCCACCATCATCGAGAAGGGCTGACGATGGTGGGGGAATGGTTGTAGGCCCTTGCTTACAATTGGTGAGGTTTGCCAACCATTGGCCAAGGCATGACGACCCTACTAACCATTCCCCACCATCAATAGTGGTGACAAGGGCTTGCAACTCTGAGCCACTAGTTTCTCGCCCCTTTTATAAAAAAAAAAAAAAAAAAAAATTAACTTAGTGTTTAACTTTAATTTATATAAAATTTATATTAAAAATTAGATTTGGACCAAAACAATATCGTTTTTTAGCTATGTCATTGCCATGTAGAGTAGAGAAAACAATAATAAAAGTCACGTCGACGTTTTTCATCAATAAAATTGAAAGGACTTAATTACTCTAATTTGACAAAATTTAGAACTTAATTATACTTTCAAGCCAAGTTTTAGAACTTCTAATATGCTTTATCATTATGTAATCAATATCTTCCTATACCAACTATGCAAAGTTATAATTCTATTGAAACCCTATATATCATCGGATAATTATAGTCATGAATCGCAACTCTTTTATCTTTTTCGGTCCTCAAACTTGTTTGTCCTTTTCAATTCTCCCTTTTGCTTAACATGGGTTGCGAGTGGGTGTGATCTAGAACTATTAAAATCCATAACTACTTAGGTTTTGCTTTTCTAAACCCATAATTACTCAGTCTTTTGCATTGTGGTTAACCCCATATACGACCCAAGTGAGCTTTTGAGTCATTTTGACACCTCCAATTCTTGACAAGACAAAGTCTATCCTTCACCAAACCTAAGATTCTCTTCGTTTTGTCTTCTTAGTCTGCCTCTTCTACGCTTTTCTCTTCTCCATTTGATTAACTGCACGTGACCCTTTTCTTCTTCTTTTCCATTGAATGACACTTTCTTGATAATAAGAAGAGTGGACCGGTGAGACAATAATGCACGACACAACTTTGGCTTGTTTATCAAAACAAAAAATTCGTAAGTGACTATTAGAACACTAACTATTCGGACGTGTAAATAATCAAAATCCATCATCTGGCGCCGTTTTCTTTGACCTAATGATTGATTTCGAAGACAACCTTTACCGTACTTGGATACTTCAATATTTGATTCTTCTGTTTGAGACACTTTCAACTCTTATTTGAAATTTCTTATATGGGAATGCAAACCTTGACTTGGTAGACAACGGCCCTTCAAGGCCTTTGCTGACGATACCTTGTGGGCCGTTGGATCCGCCCGTTGGCAGGGACGAATGAGGACTGTCCGATCACCCTATAAAACCCAAATTGCTAGGGTTTCCGTCGAGGAACCCTAACTCTCCTCCTTGCTGTCCTCTGTTTCCTCTATTCTTCGATGGAAGTCGAATCTACCCTCTTGCAGCCAGAGCGACTCCGTCTCCCCCGGAAACCCTAAGATCCGCTGTCCTCTGCTAATTCTCCTCTTGGATGGCAAGTTGGTAGATTCGATTGAGGCTCGGCATGGGTTCCATCGTTAAGATTTGAGATCGAAACGAGAGGTAAGCCTCGTTGAGGATAAGCATAAATCTCGTCGTCTTTTCCCTTTCTCGCATGGCTCTGTATTGCTGTAAAATTGGCTCCGGCCATTCGAATTTCTCATCGGCTGCTTCAAGCTAGTTCCACAGAGCCGAGAGCTTGTTGTAGACGGTTGCTATGCTCATATTCCCTTGTTTTAATTCCGAGATCTGCTGTGTTAACGTGAAAATTTTCACCTGATCAAGCTTTCCAAACATTTCTTTAATATTCTCCCACATTTGTTTTGAATTCTCCGTCGAGGGAAGACCGGCCGCGACTTCAGATGAGATGCAATTCCCTATCCAAGTCCTGACGAGTTGGTTGCATTTTTTCCAAAGTCGTGCCATCCTCTCGTCGGATGGAATTGGGATTGTTCCGTCCAGAAAGCCCTCTTTATCTTTTGTTACTAGCGCACGCCGAAACTCGCGCGCCCAATTTGAGTAGTTGTCGGCACTGGTTAACTCTCTGCTAATGAGTTTTAACTCTAGTCCGTCGACATTTGTCTTGTGAAGTGGGTTGCCGGGCTCCGGTCGACCGCCAATAGCAAAGATGTGATATGGGAAAAATCCGGGTCCGAGATTCAGGTAAGGATTTCCCCCCATGCCCGAACCATTCGGTCCAGTACCCTGATTTGCTTGCCTCGCATGACCCGCATTGAGAAAGGTCGAGTAAGGATTCGTTCCCATCCCGACTCCTGCTGATCCACCCGTCTGCTCTGGACTGATGGCAGGATTTGCCCCTTCGACGATTAGCAGACCTCCATCAGTCCCAACGCTACTTTGGTAGCTTCCTGGCTGTGATGAATGGAACTATTGATATGGTATCCACTGGTATGGATGGCCCATGAAGGGCTGCCTCAAGTTGAACTGAGCCGGGAACTGTTGCCATTGCACGTTTTGGGTCTGTGCCTGGCTGAATTGCTGTTGAGTAGCAGAGGTAACAGTAGATGAATCCTGGATACCTTGCACTTCTGCGTAACTTCTCCTGCAGGTTGGTTATCCGAGGTTGAGGTAGGGTTCTGTCTTTTAGGCATGGTAATAAGTTTCTTCCCTCTAGAGTGATGATTCAGGTGGCAACTCTATTTTGAAGATGGAGTTCCACGAGCGGCAATTGAGAAAAGAAGGTGGAAGTGACAGAGGATCAGAATTTCGAGCAGGCTCTGATACCATGTCATGAGACCAGATTGAAGAATATAGGGAAGAACTTTGAGAGGAAAATTGTGCCTCAATTTTCATTGATTGTAATCTGTGTACAATGCTGTATATAAACACAAAAGGAATAATAATAAAAGAAAGTGTATATTCCTATAATCTTCCTATTCCTAAGATATAAACAATTATATCTATTTACAATCTGTGTAAATCTCGAGAATCATATCTTCCAACAAAGGCAACATTAACACATCAAGAGAATATTGTTGCGCTACCGAATTGAAGGAATGACTTCAAAATGGAGAGGATGTCTGGATTACACACCTCCAATGTCAAATTAACAAGTTGGGTGGTATGTTATTTCTCTGTTAGATTGTTTGTACCAATTCACCATGACTCAACTTACACCTCCTCGAAGGCCAGGGGCGAAAATTCAATGTAGCCCAACAATGTCCACCCGAAGGGTGAGGCCGTGAAAGCCAGCGATGCCTTTTTAGTCCCCTGATTCAATGAATTTTAACACTTCGCACACGAATTTCACGGTGTACAAATGGGACAGACTAAATAGACCCGTCATTGAATCAACTTGACTTCTTCGCACGCGAACTCCACGGTGTACAAATGGGACAGACCAAATAGACCCATCATCCCAGCTCAACCACTAGCGCCCCACAGAGCAAATCACGATTTTCATGGGCTCCCCCAACTACCGCGAGCAAAACAAGTGAGGGCAGCCGGTCATTGATCAAACATTTATGAGAAATGATGGAAAAGGAAGTGGCATTGTATGCCGTCTCTGCTCTTCCAGCTTTTATTATTCAATGTCTCTGTCTCTCAACCTCCCTAATTAAAGCAATTGCACATTTACTAGGATGTTTGTCCAATAGCAGTGATTAGAAGGACGTGGAGATAGACATGGGCGACAGTCCAATTCCAGTTTCTTGTAGTTATCAATGATGTTCATTTTCCTATATGCCTTAATAGATTGTTTCCTTTCAAGCTCGCCCTAAGATATACATACAACAGATCATATTTTGCACTTGGCAAGATGACAATATGGATCTCCACCTAGGGTTAGATGTGTTCCATATATTAATATTAACCAAGATTTTCAATTCATCGAACAACTTGCAAAAAAAAAAAAAAAAAATCATATACAAAAGTTTTAGCTCATGTCCTTATTTGATTCTTAAAATAAGCGCAGGGTATCTCATGAACTCATAGGCCCTAGGTTAAAGCAATTAAGGTAAAATTTCGTGTTAACAAAGAAAGGAGAATACATATCATGCATAATTTGTCAGTGAGTGTAAAAACAAGCCAATCAAGGCTCACATTTAGGCCATAATCAATAATCGGCCAATTGTTGACTATTTCTATTCTTTTGTTCCTCATAACAAAAAAGAACATAAATCCATTTTGTGACATCAGCTAATTTTTCTATTTTTGAGAACAAATTAATGGTTAGGAAATATATTTGGAATGGAAACAAGAAGTAGAAAAAGTTATCTTTTTGTTTTCAAAAACAATTTCTAAAACCAAGACTTTTTCTTTTTCTTTCTTCTTCTTCTTCCATCTCTGGCTGGTCACTAATAATAAATTTGAAGGTCATACCAAATGCATTCATATTCTTTTTCTATTTTGAAAATAGAAATTTTGTATAGTTACCAAATGGGTTCGAATGCTCAAAAACCGGTCCAAACAATAGAATTAGAAAAAATTATTTCTAAGCAAATATTATTTTCGGAAATAAAATATTTACCAAATGCACCCTTAGTAATTTTCCTTCGTCCCAGTCAGGTGATTATAACTTTATTTGCTTTTATTTGACTATAAAAAGAATGGGAACATGTGACTAATGCTAGTGACCCCCTTTGGGTATTACCATAATCGTCCCTCTTTCGTTACAGAAAATTCGGCTTAAGCCAGAACTATTTTACCCTACCTATGATATAAAGATTTGAAGTTGGTGAGCTCGTTACTATAGTCCAATCAAGATACTAATAGCTAGAATTTTCTCCACATGAATCATGCTACAGCTTGACAACATGGTACAAGCTATTTCAAGATTTGTTTATGACATAATCAAACTTAGGATCTCTTGGAAGACAAATAACCCTTTCCCTATCAGGCCAATCACTTTGGTGGTAACTATTGTAATATATACACAAGAATTAACCAAGATCTTGCAATTTATGTCTACATGAAAATTACTAGACCAAACAAATGACGGATAATAAGGGACGCAAAAATTTACACGATTCGGTCCAATATCAATATTATATATATGGGGAGAGTTAGGAGCTAATAATCTACTAATAATTAGAAAATTCAAGTTACAATATTCATACGCTTGAGTATTTCTTACACTTAAATTAAATCCAAACCCCAAGTATTTGCAAATAAAGAACTCATTTTGATAACTTAAAAACTCACAGCATAAAATCCACGTGTTTGAAGCTTTCTCATCGTGCCACCACACGAAGCACTCCTCCTCGGCTTTAGAATTTTTCTTTGTGCAGCGCAACTCATAAGGAATCCTCACGCATGAAAGAAACCCACTAGCGGCTCCTTGTCCTCTTCTATGTCCTCTTCTATAGGAACCCACAAGACTATCATTATAAACCTATATATTAGGGGTAAGCATATCGGACTAACCAAATTGGGAACCAACTGGACTGGCTGATTTTAGGTGATTCCTGAAGGCGTCAGTCTAGTTTTTGGTTCCATAAAAATGAAACAAGTGATTTTCTTGGGAGGGAACCTGACCGACTATATTTTTATTTTTTTAATTTCTTAAAAATAGCGACATGTCCAATAAATTTTGGAAGTAAGGTTTACTTGATCGATTATGTGCCCATTTTACTGATCACCCCTTTTATATAGAAAGAGCAGACCTAAGATTCTCCTCTTTTTTTCCCCTCTTCACTCAATACTCCCTTGAGCCCATTCTCCGTCTTGTAAAGGCTTTCTCTTAATTAAAAGAAGTAACCAGCACATATCCTGTGCTGAAACTTGTACATTTATCCAACAAGATTGAGTTCTGTAAATTACTCAAATTCGAGACACATTTTAGCAATAATTTTGTTTGTGTAGACCAATCATAGATACACATTATCTCATAGGATGCACGTTTCCAATTTTGAAAGTGCGTCAACAACTTTTTTGTAATTTGTTATTCTTTTAATCTAGTGTTGTAATAGCACTTATTAATAAAACTCTTGAAAAATAGAAACATCTTTTTAATTTCAACCTCGCGCATGGCAATATGGCATGTATCTAGGCTTATACTGTGTATGGAGAACCATAACCCTACATGAGTATCGCATGTATCTTGTCTTTGTTTGTCTTTCATTTGAAAGTAATCAGAATTCCTGTCCATATGGTAGAGAGAGATCCTACCAAGTGGACATATCTGTGCAAACTCATGCCCATGTGTCATGGGCCGAGAGTTTCCTTAGCCTCGAAACGACCCGAGGGCGCCTGGCTAGCGGAATTCTCCAGGCCAGCCTTTTCTTTAGTTGTTCCACGAACAATACGGTGAATGCTTCTTCGTGCGAGATCTTACCACGCCCAGCTTGCTCGGGCATCTAGTCCATTGAGTGAGGCAACAGATCTCTTTAGGATCAGCAACTGGTTTCGGCCTGCTATGGCCTCGTCAGGAGAGCAGCATCAGCTCCCAACCAGTTTGTGCACGGGAGGCTTACCCCGTCTTCAGAGCTCCTAAGTGATATAATCCTTCTATCCTAGAACTCCTAGCACCAACTATCCTGACGCCACTCCCACAGACCAGTTGTGTTCTACCCTTCTGCCTCACACTCTTCACCAGATAACCCCAAGCGCCACTCACAAGTGTCACGAGTACAGGAGGATTCACGGATTGTGACATTCTCTCCCACTCAATTCACAACGCCCTCGTTGCGATCTGTTCTGCCGCTTCCTTGCATCCCTTAACCATTGATGTGCCACTTTTTAGGAATTCACATCGAACGGTCACGCTTGCCCAACAAAACAAGTTTTGCTCCATTGGTGGCCTCTTTTGATCTCAGCTGCTCGGCTCTTCTCGATCACCTACGCTTTCTGGCAAGTGTGGCATTTTTCGCCAACCACATTTGGCAGCATCATTTCAGCCTAACCAGCATCTTGACCTCAGCAAACCAAATGGAGGTTCTTTCCTTGTTGAAAACGTGATAGTAGACCTCTTCTTCGAATTCACCGATCGATCTAGGAACGTTATCCATATTTAGTGAGGATTTAGTTCTTCTCTAACTCGCTTTCCGCTCGGCAAGAAACCGACTCGTCCTAGTACCCATCCACTAGAACTTATCAGTTTGACTCACACTTGAGCGAGGAGTCCAATTCTCCGACTCGCTCACTTACTGGAGGGATTCATGCTCTTATACCACTTGTCACGGGCCAAGAGTTTCCTTGGCCTCGGAACGGCCCGTGGGCACCTGGCTAGCAGAATTCGCCAGGCTAGCCTTTTCTTTAGCTGTTCCACGAACAATACGGTGAATGCTTCTTCGTGTGAGATCTTATCACGCCCAGCTTCGCTCGATCGTCTAGTCCATTGAGTGAGACAGCAGATCTCTTTAGGATCAACAACTGGTTTCGGCCTGCCATGGCCTCTTCAAGAAAGCGGCATCAGCACCCAACCACTTTGTGTACGGGAGGCCTACCCCGTCTTCAGAGCTCCTAAGTGATATAATCCTTCTATCCTAGAACTCCTAGCACCAACCGTCCCGACACCACTCCCACTGCACTCAGTTGTGTTCTACCCTTCGCCTCACACTCTTCACCGATAACCCCAAGCGCCACTCACAAGTGTCACGAGTACGGGAGGATTCATGGACCGTGACACATGCATGTTGAGAAAAAAATTGAATGCACTTAAGGTAGCCACCTCAAGTAGAACAAGTCCATTCTACGTGTTGCTCAGCCCATTTTTCAAAAAAACCTTCTCTCTCTCTCTCTCTCTCTCTCTCTCTCTCTCTCTCTCTCTTTCATTTCTCTCTCTTCTTCACAGTTTTTTCATAGTTTCTTTGTCCTTTGTTTTCTTTTTCCTTTTTTCGCTTTCTTTCCCTTTGGCCCGTGGTCGGCAACCCGACCACAAAGTGAGGGCTAGCGAGGGTGTCATGGCCTTCGCTTGTGGTTGGTGAGGGTCAATTTCGTCCTATTAGACCATATCACTTGTCGATTGAAAATTTAAATTACATCCCTAATTTGTAGACAATTTTTTTAATTAACAAAATATCTCTTGAAGAATGTACACTTGAGAGTATATAGAAGAATTAGATCTATAAAACCATTGCAACATCAAACAAATGATGTTTGATTTGGATTAATGCAGAAAATGCATGAGAAAACACTACCAAAAATATTCAAAACATATTGCATTTGTATCAATTCAATCTTAAATTTTCAATTTGACTAATTTAACCCTAAATCTTTTGATAATTTGCCAATTTAATCATTCTTGCCAATTTTGATTGAGATGTAGACACTAACTATCCTATGTGATACGGCCAACCCTTACAAGTACAGCTTTTATAATTTCAAAAAAAAAAAAAAAAGAATTTGTATTTTTTTCTTTTCCTTTTATTCTTTCTCTTTTTTTTTTTTTTTTTTCCAAGCCTAGCAAGTGCCAGAACTCTATTCAAGGCCGGCAAGAGCCTCATGGCTCATGCTAGGTCTAGGTGAGGGCCGCAACCCGACCCATGCCCAGTGGCCAACAAAGGTCATCGGCCCTTACCTAGGGTCAGCGAGGGACAGCCGGTTGCCAGACTTCATATAAAAGAAAAGATAAAAATGAAAACTATAAAAAAAATTAATTGTCCACGTAAACGCCGACCGTTTGACGTGACATTGCTAGTGTCCACGTCAATGATTTTCCGATCAAAATAGGTCGAAATGACTAAATTGGCAAATCATCTAAAGTTTCGGGACTAAATTGGTTAAATTGAAATATTTATAACTAAATTGGCACAAATTCAATAAATTTAAGATTTTTTTTTATAGTTTTCCCAAATGCATGGAGTTTGCAATCTTCAATCATTCTTTATTAACTACCCACTTATTTTAATCGAGAAGATATGTTAGACATTATAGGATACATGTGACAATTGAGATTTATTTCTTTGTAGATGAAAAAAAACTAAGAGATGAACCTTTTCTCTTTGTATTGAGTCAATGCTCTCTTTTTCATTTCTTAGAGAGAGGTAATATCGATGACAAAGCCCATAATAAAGGCTGCCATCACAGCTCTCTTCTCCACTGTCGCCGCCACCATCCCGGCAACCCTCACTATCGCAGACTTGGGCTGTTCCTTTGGCCCCAACACTTTCTTCGCTGTGTCCGAGATCATCAGCATCATGATCGATCTCTGCAATGCGAAGAAGCACGAGTTGCCGGAGTTCCAAGTGTTCTTAAGTGACTTCAACACCCTCTTCAGCAGCTTCTTACCGAGATTCCAAGAGAAGCTAAGTGAGCAAATGAAGAGCAAGTACGGAGCATCAGCGGCATTGGCATGCTTCTTCAATGGCGTTCCCGGTTCGTTCTGCGGGAGATTGTTTGCTCGGGAGAGTTTGCGCTTCATTCATTCTTCGTACAGCCTCCACTGGCTGTCTCAGGTAATTTTTTTGGCCCATAGTTTCATTTGCTAACAAACTCATTTATACTTTCTTTGTACAGCCTCCACTGACTGTATCAGGTAATTTTTTTGGCCCATAGTTCATTTGCTAACAAACTCATTCATACTCTCTCTCTCTCTCTCTCTCTCTCTCTCTCTCTCTCTCTCTCTCTCTCTCTCTCTCTCTCTCTCTCTCTCTCTCTCTCTCTCTCTCTCCAAGAGGGCTAGAGGGCTAGAGGAATGGCAAGATCGAGCCTCCTGGGTCGAAGAAGCGACGATCCTTCAAGCGAAGAGTATCGCCAATTTTAGGAGCTCTTAGCTATTGATCTCAATGAGATGATCACCGAGGTAAGTAAATTAAAAAGATCAAAGAAGTACTTGAATGGTCGCGGACACATTAGACATGAGGTAGTTTTTCTTATTGCCCGTGGTAAAAATTGTATTATACTTCCGTTGAACCCGGTAAGTGTTGTTAGTCCTCTAGGAATATCGTTTGTTTTCGCACTCCGAGACCAATCATAACCATCAATTAGAAAACAAAAAACAATGAGGGTAATGGTTACGGTTAATGATTATTCCTGATTCTACTGTACCTAAAGTACCTGTTAGATAAGCTCTAGCTATAGTTTTTGCATGAATTCTTAGAAAGAAAGCAACAGTGCAGTTTGGAAATCCTACATATTTAATCCGATTTCTCATCCTTATGAATTTTTTCAACAAAATCAGAGTACGAGAGACAAATTTATTAGGTATTTTAATTAAGTGCACACTCGGACCCTGTTAGGCATGGTGTAAAAAATGGAATGCACATTTTCATACTAGGAACAACACATGTGACATATCAGCAGTATGCAATAGTTGCACAGCCAATTAAATAAACAAGTAGCTATGACTTTTTTTTTTGTCAAAGTAACTATGACTTTTATTAGGATATTATACTGACAACTTATTGCCATTATTTCTTATTTTCAGTATAAAGATCTAACATACTAAGCCTATCATTGATGTAGGGACTCATAGGAGAAGAGAAACTAGACTCCTTCAACGTGCCTTATTACCCACCCTCACCAGAAGAAGTAAGAGGTCGAAAAGCAAGGGTCATTCTCAATCGATTACTTGGAGGTGTTCGAAATGAATCGGGATGTATTTGAGAAGGATTTCAACCCTAATGTTGTCTCAGAGGAAGTAGTAAACAGTATGGTTGGGTGCCTAAGAGCCATAGCCGAGCACTTGCTTGTTTTTCACTTTGGTGAAGAGATCATCAATGAGGTTTTCAAGAGGTTTAGGGCTAAACTTGGCGACCACTTGTCCAAGGAAAAGATTGCACTAGTCAATATCACAATCTCATTGAAGAAAGTTACCTAGATAAATTGCAAAAACTCACAAATAAATACATTACAAATGTATGTACTTCTGTAGTGAAGTTGAAATAAGAGTGCCATAATTGTGTTTACTATAGTTTGAAGCTGTGGCCGTTTCACTCGTATTGCTTCTAATGTCGTATCTTGAAAAAGAAAATGCAAGAGACGTGCACGTGTTTTTCTTTTTTTTTTTTTGGGGGGGGTCAAAAGAGACTCGCAAGTTGAAGGGATTGACATTTGGGATTTTCTTTCAAGGAATTTTTTTTTCGTATATCCCCATAACGCATCGGTTCAATTAAGTGAATTTGGTGTTTTCTTGATTTTTCCTTTTATGGAAGTAAAATTTCCATCCAGAGATATCTGAATGAATAAACATGAATTACTCAAAACCGAAATTAGAAACTCAACAGGAAGAGTTTCACAATAATGTCAACAAAACATATGAAAGGTTTTATTCCAATATATAGTGGTTATACCATCAAATTAGATTGAAAAAGAAAATTAATTTAAAGGCACATACATTGCTGATCATTGATTTGAAATTACAACTCGTATTCACCAAATCAATTGAGCTGAAAAGAACTTGAACAATATCTATTATTCTCGGCTTCTCTAGGTTAGTAGACTCTTATTTCCTCAAACAACAACAGCACTACACGATATAGGTTAGTAGACTCTAACTTGCCTCAAGTCCTGCGACGTTGACGGCGAGGGGGTGGCGCGGCGGTGCGGCAGCTGCAGCTCGGTCGGAACAGCTGGATCGGCGTGACAGGGATGGCGGCTGCTCGTGCACGGCGAAGGGGACGGTCCCTTTCTCCCTCTTTCGCTCTCGCGCGATTCCTCTCTCTCGGTTTCTCTCTCTCGCGCTCGCTGCTCGCTGTTCTCTCTCTCTCTCTTTTGCCGCTCTCCCTCTCTCTCTCTCTCTCTCGGTTTTGCTATTCCCGTCACTGGTTTTGGTCCAAAACCAGTCAACAAAAAGGAAAGCTTCAGCGGCAGAAGGAGGCGAGGACGGGTGGATGGGAAGGTGGCTTGCATGCTGTCCCGGACGCTCTCTCCGCTGGCCACCGAAGAGGGAGAGAGAAACGTGGATCCTTGGCGTGGCTTCTTCGACCGAAGAGAAGCCGTTCTTCTGCGTTGACGGCATGAGTCAACAGGGGCGATCCCGGTGGCAGCAGGGGAACGTCGATTGCTGGGGAAAGCACGGGCCACCATCTGTCCTCTCCATGCACGAGCGTGATTCCACGTGGTTGACTAATTAAGTCAACACTTTTTCCCTTCGGTGGCTGCAGCTCACGTGCGGTATGTGGCTTCAAGAAGGAAAGGATGCATGGGTCAACTCTCACATCTTTGGTTGACTCCTTCATACGTAGACCTTCAATTGTTGCGTGTGCATGGCGTGGGCTTCATTTGCTCGAACGGCGTGGCTTCTCCTTGGTCAACTTCTCCATTTAGTTGACCCCGAATTTGTTTCCGCTTGCCACCTCGCATGCTGCACGCAGGACGTGGCCTTTGCTGGCCGTTCGAAGCCATTCACGCCTCCTCCTCCGGTCAACAATTTCTTCAATTGTTGACCATCACAAAGACGTGGACGTGGGCTGCATGGGGTCAAAGGGTTTGCAGGGTTGACCGGCCAAGGAAAGAAAAGAAAACACGGCCGTCGGTGAGGCCGTTCGCCGGGGAGAAAAATCATGCATGAAGCTGTGTTGGTCCGCGGTCCTTTGCAGGGTAAACGGTTGGGAGTTGGCGTGAGGGAACGGGGAAGGTCTTCGACAATTTCTGTCGTAAACTTTCACGTACGCATGGCCGTTGCGGGCTACAGGCCTTCAACTCGATCAATTGGCGAGGCCGCTCGAGACTAATATCGGACGTGTGCAGGGCCGTGCATGGGAAATTTCTCTCCAAAAGTTGATGTTTCGGAATGACGGGTGGTGATGAAATGATGGCCTAATGCTATATCGACGATGACAATAATAAAATAGTGTCAGCAAATGGTGCCAATGACGCAGTTTCTCGATACTCCCATCAACCCGTGACGAGCCATTACTTATTCAAGGTTTGACGAAAACCCGGATGCCACAAAATCATCCAAAAAGTCTCAAAAATATTATATTGTGACCAATTCAGTCATAAACTTTCAATTTGATCAATTTAATCTTGACCATTTTGACAATTTACAAATGTAGTTATTGCAATTAATTTTAGCTAAAAATAGCTTATGTGGATGCCCGCCACCCTATTTTACATAGTCAGCACCAACGTAAACAATTTTGGAAATTTTCTCATCTTTTCTAATTTTTTTCTTTTATTTTATTTCCTTTTAATTTGTTTTCCTTATTTCCTTCTGCTAGCCTACGACTTCACCGGCCATTGGATGCAGCGCTATGAGACCTCATTGTGGCCAAGGAGGGCTACATCGCCCTCGATAGGTTTGGGCCACACAAGAGGGAAAAAGTACTAAAAAAGTCATAAACCTATTATATTGGTACCAATTCAATCATAAACCTTTCAATTGAACTAATTCAGTCTTAAACATTTCTCATTGGTACCAATTTAGTCCATTCGGCTAATTTTGGCTGGCCAGTGCTAACATGGATGTCTGCTAGTGGCTGAATATTAGCATTGGCCGGATACTGACGTGACAATTTTTTAATAATTTTTAATTTTTTTGAATTTTTTATTAATGTTTTCTTTTTTTTCTTTTTCTTTCTTTTTCTTTTCTCCTTTTCTTGTCTCTTTTCTTCCTCTTGAACTTTCTTTACGATGGCCAGCGAGCCTCCCGCGAGGGTCACAAGGCGAAGGTGGCCTCATCAATCATGGGCGATGTTGGCCTCACCTAGATCTAAGTAAAGCCGCCTCACCCGCAGCCCTAGGCGAGGGCTTCATGACCCTCACCAAGTGGCCGGCGAGCCTTGCCGGACACTACAAGGAAAGTTCAGAGAGAAAAAAGAGAGTAAAGAAAGGGGAAAAAAAAAGGAGAAAAAAAAATAAAATATATATATATATTTCAAAATTGCCATGTCAACATTCGATTAGCGTCACATCAGTAAGCACTAGACAAACTTGACTGGATGGACTGAATTGACACCAATGTAAAAAGATTTATAACTAAATTGATCCAATTGAAAGGTTTAGTACTAAATTAGTATCAATGAAATAGGTTACAGCACCCACCAATTCAATCATAAACTTTCAATTTGACCAATTTAATCTTGAACATTTTGACAATTTACCAATGTGGTTATTACAATCAAATTTTAGCTGAAAATAGCTAACGTGGACATCCCCCATCCTATGTGACACAATCAGCGCCAACATAAACAATTTTGAAAATTTTCCTTTCTTTTCTGAATTTTTATTTTATCCTTATTTCCTTCCACTAGCCCGCGACCTCGCCTGCCATTGGACGAGGGGCTATGAGCCCTTGTTGTGGCCAAGGAGGGCTGCACCACCCTTGTTAGGTTTGGGCCACATGAGAGTTGGAGAGGAGGGTGTCCAGACCCTGACCTGTGGCCAACAAAGCAAACCATTGCCGAGGCTATGGAACAATAGAGGGAAATAGGAAAAAAATAAGCAGTTAAAAAAAAATGGCACAAATTATTCATGTCAGTGCAGATCATGCTCATTTAACGTGTCAATAATTTCTAGCAGTATTAGGTTTAGGACTAAATCGGTTGCATTTAAAAAAATTTGGGTAATGATCCCTTGTGTGCTTAGCCCTATAGACAAGTCAAGCTACTCATGAACAAACTATTCAACTCGGATTCAGTTTCAAATGCTTTAGCAACTTGAGTATTTGATTGGATGAGGCTAAGCTCAAATATACTTGATTGGGCCTTGCCACAAGGTTCATAATAGTACTTATTTGACCCTCCAACATTTTGTCTTCTGAACAAAAATGGAAAAAGTCATTCCGATTCTTAATATTATGAGAAAATTTTTGAATAATTTCATAAGTTTATATTTGTACCCTTTTTTTACAAGTTTTAAGTGATCAACATCAAATAAAGCCGGATATTAATGTTTTAAAAATGTTTCTAATAAGAAATAGCCCTCTTAAACACAAATCGCATGTCACAATAAAGCTTAAATTCAAAATTTAATTTGCTAATTGAACTGGCTTGAGCTTGAGCTTATAAATCATTTTGTAATTTTTCTCTTTGATGAATTGGTAGTTTTGCTGCATTCTCAGGGATACATTCGACAATATAAGCTGATCTTTGGGTTTTGTGGTTAGGTCTCAACTTCATAAAACAACTTGATTATCTCAATATCATCATTGGGATTGGCTCTAAAACCATTACGGATCTTGTTAGTTTGTAACTTATGATTAACAATGCTAGCTCTACTTTGCTTAAATATATCATAAGACTTGCGCTATCATTTAAAGTTTCAAAGTGCAACATAATTTTTGGGAAGGAAATCGTTGATAACTAGCTTGCTAATTTTGGAAGTGATAAGGGCTTGGACATTAGATTCTTTTCATTATCTCCTAAAGAGTTACTTCTTATCTTATAAGGGTGGGCATGGTTCCCCAATTATGATGGAAACCTTAGTTCTCGATTCCATATTTTTGGAACATGTATTGTAGAGTTCAATTGCTAGTTCCCGGTTCCTAAGTGGGACCAAACCAAATTGAAAATCAAGAATCGAGAACAAGAGAACTGGACCAGGAAGCAGACATGAAAAGGCTTGGTGTATGAATGTTAGCTCTAATTCCAATACCCTTAGTGCATGTATCTCTTTCTAGACGCAAGGAGGTGAAAGTAAAATGCTCGCCCCGTGGTCTAAAGATCCAAACCAGACTGGAACAGATTTGTTTGTGTATTCACGCTTGATTTGATTGGCAAAAGGACCCTAAGTTGAGAATCTCATGAACTTTTCTCTTCTAAGCTGAATAGGAGTGATCTAGTGGTATGACTTATGCTCCGATCCATTCACTCCACAAGATTAGTGTGGGTTTTCCTCTTCCCTAGGTCATCACACTCTGGTTCCAACTTGCATCCTAAAAGAGTAAAAACAGTTATGGTCAAGTTCTACTTTTGATGACCGAAAACAAAGATTTTAAATATTTCGACTTTCAATTCATATCCAGGTGCGATTTTCCAATCGAATAACTTTTACTTGTGTGAAATCTTCATCATCGTCTATAGATTACAACACTTTGTCTTCCTCTCCCTAGATTCTCCAACATCATGGGAAGAAGGTATATGGGGAGAAGATTATCAGGCAGGAGAGCCTGTGCAAGGTCTTCCATTATATTCAGGGAAGATTATTGCAAAAAGATGCAACATAATCTCCAAAAAAAGATTCTCGCTTGTTAGTCAAGCTTGGAATCCGCTACCTTTATTGGGATATTTGAAGAAAAGAAGCACAGTTTGGAACCCAACCTATACAAGGTGAGCTACGGGCCTCGTCTAGTCTCCACTGGATATATTCTCGGGAGTACCCTAAAAAAAAAGGGAACCTTTCCTCTCCCCCAACCTATACAAGGTGAGCAACAAGCCCCACCCCGTCTCCATTGGATATATTCTCGGAAGTACCCTAAAAAAAAAGGGAACCTTTCCTCTCCCCAGCCATGTCAGGTTGAAAAAAGAGCACAGTGGAACAAGCAACATTAGTAGTGCCCGATTTTTCACTTATGGTGCGTTTGGTAACGTTTCTGTTTAAAAATTGTTTCAGGAAACAGAAATAGAAAAAGTGTTTCTGTTCCAGGGAATAATTTTTGAACAAAAAAAAACGCGTTTGGTAACTGTATAAAATTTCTGTTTATAGAATAGAAAAAGAACAGAAACACGTTTGGTAACTGCACAAAATTTATGTTCCTGGAATAGAAATGAACAAAAACACGTTTGATAACTGCACAAAATTTCTGTTCCAATTTTTTTTCAAGTTTTTTTTTTTTAATAAAGTGTAAACTTGGCATTGAATTATCATTCTCATGAAATGCTCATCAATTTAATTTTGTTCATAGTGAGTGAAAACAAACATTCTAAACATGATCGTATTTGCTTACTTGGAAGAAATTTTTTTAAGTTTGTACCAAAATTTTCCCAATTGCTTTTTTTTTTTTTTTTTAATAAAGTGTAAACTTGGTTTTGAATTCTCATTCTCATAAAATGCTCATCAATTTAATTTTGTTCATGGTGAGTAAAGTCAAACATTCTGAACATGGTTATAAGTGCATACTTTGAAGAAAATTTTATAAATAAACTTTGTACCAAATTTTTCTCACGTGCCTTTTTTTCAATAAAGTGTAAACTTGGTATTGCATTATCATTCTCATGAAATGCTCATCAATTTAATTTTTTTCATGGTGGGTGGAGACAAACATTCTGAACATGGTCATGTGCATACTTGGAACAAAATTTCGTAAGTAAAATTTGTACAATAAGAGCTAGCTAAAAGAAGAATATCTTATAGATCTCTACATAGACCCTTTCATACATAACATCACAATAATGAAGTAATATAGTTCATTGTTCAACTTCATCACATTGAATTTGATAAGTGAGTACTTAAAAACAAAATTACAAAAGTCGGAAACACAAAGTCATGAAATCTCAGGCATATTATGATCCCTTGCCATTTTATTTGCAATCCTTGTCCTAAGCATGTTTATTCCAGGTGCATCATGCAATGTATCATCTGCAACCTCCACTTTTGTAGGTCCGCATGGATACTCCGGATCTCCATATAGGGAAAAGTTTCTATCCATCGCATCTTGATCACGAATGTAATTATGGAATCTTCGACCAGTTGAGCATCATATGAGTTATGAATTAAATCAATAACATAAAACCATAAGAACTACACGCCATACACAAAATCAGCATGGTAACCTATATGGATCCGTATACCCTATCCTATTTTGTGCACGGTCCAACTAAATTATAAGATCTCTAAGATTAAGACAATGAAAAAACAAGCCGAAAGGCCAACCTTAGCGTGCGGATAACTGTTTCCAAAGTCAGCAAATTGCGATTTATGTGGCAAGGACTGGCAAATTGTGGACAGAGCAAGGGAAAAAAAATACGTCTTCGTGGATTGGCACCGGCAAGGCGGAACTTTGGATGGATCCACCGAAGTTCTCAAAGCATCAGCGTCGATAATGGATCCACCAACACCAGCATTGTTCACCTGGGAAGGAGACAACTAATTGAGATAGAGTGAGAAACAAGGAAAAGAGAAGGAAACAGTCACCAAAATGAGTGCAAATATGCAAGAGGCTTCCACAATACAGGATAAATTTTAATTCCACATTGCAACAAAAATCAAATGATGGAGACGGACATTATCATTGCCAAAAATCACTGTACCAAGCCTATTTTGGCAAAAAGAATCCTTTGAAAATGATTATTTAAGTTTCACAACTTTTATAAAGTAATTAGTTAAATGATTTCAATGACTTAACTTGCCAGAAAATGTAACGTGTTACTTTAATAATTAAAGCTCACGAAAATCACTTATGCACACATTTTGTAGAAGTTTTGATATTAAGTCTATCATTCCTAATGCTTTGGCACTATACTTTTAAAATTATATGGCACAATTTGTGTTCCAAACAACATTGTTGAATGCATTGATTTTCCCGGATTAAGAAATTAGGATTAAATGCCCAAACGTGCCTTAGCATTGTAGTTTATTTTACGAGGCTCTTGTTCAATCTCAAAAATAGTGCAAGGTTAGAGAAGAAGCGATGCGAAACTAAGGATGGAAGGTGAACAAAAATTTTCTTACTTCTTTATTGGAGGAAAGCAAATGAGCTTTTGTGATTTTAAGTGAAATTATTTAGAGAGAGATGTTTCCTCCATTAATTTGCTTCCGAGTCATAGGAGAAAAAAAGATATAGAAAATTGCGGCAAAGCTAGAATGTTTAGCTCATTACGTCAGTCTTGTCAAAATTCTCATTTTAAAATGTTAATTGTCATTACTTTACAAATAATCAACTCAATGCCAAATTTTTTTGAAACAATAACCTTAACAGCAAAAGTTTCTGAAAACTTCCATTTAAGTGGCTTCAGCAAATCACGTTGTAAATTTTATTATGAAAATTGTCATGCTAGATTTTCCAATTAGCTAAATTGTCAGAGCACTTAATTGATCAATTTTTAAAAGTTATAACACACTAATGATCATTTAAAAAAATTGACATTAGAGTGGGCGCATAGAATAATTTCAACATTGATACTTGTTTTCCCAATCTAGTGGTTAGGATATTTAGTAATAGAAAGGATGAGATTTTGAGAGGTCATTTTCCTCTCTTCAGTTATGTAAAATAAACTCCAAGTCTATCATTTGAAAGTATTTGCGTGTTTTAAATACTACTTGTATGATTTTTCCATTTATCGTTTGATCAATAAGAAAAATTGACTCGCTTCTTATAATTACATTTATTTTATCCAATGATTATCTTGTCAATATTTGTAAGAACCCAGTTTGGTTTATGTCGCCTAAGCTCCCAAAAAGAGTACCCTAGTAATCACATAATGTGATGACAATTTAGAATTAGGTGTTTTCTCAACTGGGACTCTTCCATGCAATCTAAAATTTTGGGATATTCTAAACTTCCGCTTAAGGAACGACATACTTGTTAGTCATCAAACAATACTCTCTGTTTAATGTGTCATTCATACAATCATGTTACCTTATTGTTTGATCAACAGGATTGACACTAATACAGAAATTAACAATATTGGGATGCATCCACCTATGCATCAAGCTCTCCTAGTTGCAACACAATCCAAAGATCTTCAAGAAGTTCAATAATCAATATCATTAGGAACTCGCATCGCTCCGCTTGCTCGAGCGTGAGCAACTCGCCGCTCGCTCGCTCAAGCGTGAGCAACAGCCGAGCGAGCAGAGAAGCAAGTCTACTCGCTCGAGCGTGAGCAGCAGTGAGTGAGTAGAGAAGCAAGTCCGCTCGCGCTCTGCTCGCTCGAGCGTGAGCAGCAACGAGCGAGCAGACGCTCGCTGCCCGCTCGCTCGAGCGTGAGCAGAAGTGGAGCGAGTAGAGCAGAGCTTGCTACAAGAAAACACTCGAGCGAGCTGCTCATCTAGGCGAGCGTGCTCGTCCAAATCTCGGGCAGCACGCTCGCAGATCCGGGCAAGCGTGCTCATCCAGATCTCAAGCGAGCAGACGAGCCGCGCCGCAGATCTGGGCGAGCAACGGTGCCCTAGATCTGGGCAAGCGCTGGCTCAAGCGAGCCCTCACGCTCAAGCTCCGAGCAGCCATCGCCTAGATCTGCGAGGGGTGGCTCTCGCCGAAGCCCTCGTCAATCGGTGAAGGAGGAGCAGTGAGCAGGTTCGCCTGGTGAAGGAGCAGCGGCTGTCGGCGCCGGAGAGGACGACAGTGGAGAAGCCGGATGGTCTCGAGACAGAGGCGGCTGTCAGCACCGGAGAGTGGGAGGTGCTGGAGAAGACGACGGTGGAGAAGATGCAGGAGGAGAGGCGGTGTTCGAACGGCTGAGCAAGAAACAGAAAAGAAACACGAGAGCTGATGTTTTTGTTCCTTTTTTGTTCTTAAAATGTGTTTCAGAAACATTCTTTTGTTTCTTGTTTTTGTTCCAGATGTGTTTCTAGAAACAAAAAAATAATTTTGGAACAAAAACGCAAACAAACGCATTTCTGTTACTTTTTTGTTCCCAGGAACAAAAAAAACAAAAAAAAAATGTTTAAAAACAGAAAAAAGAAATCAAAACAAACAGACCCTTAATGTAAAGCCCCGACCGTGGGAATAGTGAATTGGATAACAACATTCGAGATTAGTTAAAAGCAAAAGGCCTTGCCTATATCAGTGGGAACTACGCATGCATCCTCAAATATATGTGGTGAGGTCTTTTAATAACTAGTTTAGTTTAATTAAAATTAATTATAATTTAAAACTCTTATTATTTTGTAATCAACTATGTTTGTTGTTTCTGTAGATTTCAAGTGGTTAGAATTTGGAGTAACTTTTTATGAATGATTGAGGACTAAAGTTCTATAATTTAGATTTTTTGTCACGTGTTTTGAATTTCTTATTATTTATTTCATTGTGTGCATCCATCTTTTATGGATTGTTGCTATTGACAAATAAATATTTTTTTTATTGCATTCACTTTCATTCGGTTTAACAAAAAATGAAACAAAAAACTGTAGAAAAAAAATGAAACAAAAAAAGAACAAACTAATCAATTCTCGCCCTAGAACCGATTGATAGGTTTCACGCACGGGATGCTAAGTATCAAGGTATGCAAGGTAAATTTAAAAACTGGAGAACTGGGTTCGACGGGGTAGGTTAGAGATCAAATGTGAAATTGCTCACTCGTTAATATTTTATTAGGTGATAGAATAGGGATAGTATTGAACTAGTCTAGTGGTTATTTGGAGCTGAGTTGATGAACGACTCCCACGGTCTTTCTCACCCCCAAAACACACAAAAGAACAAAGAGGACACTTCGATCCCTCTTTGAAAATAGCGTTTAGATTTGCATCGCATTCAAGATTCTTCATTTGGAACTTCTCTCTCGGCAGCCAATCGCCAAAAGGCATTAATCCGCTCTCTTCAAGAATTTTTTTTTAAAAAAAAAATGAAGAGAGAGAGAGAGAGAGACAGAAAATTCCGCCACAAAAAGAAAGAAACTTTCGGATTTCGACATGTCGATTGATTTTGGCCTCTACTCGCTGTAAGTTACCCCCGCTTCTCTGCTCCCGCGTTAACCCAAGATGCCCGGCTCCCCACTATCGTACATTAACCAAGTTTTAGCGCTTTACCCAAGTTTCTTTCTTCTTCAAAGGTCAAACCTTTGAGGCGGAATCCCACTTTGGCGCTCGATTTCCGCTGCTCGAGATCGGCCATGGTGGGTCTGGCTCGTGCGTGCTCGCTCGTGGGAAAGGCAAAGTCTTGAGTTGAAGGCCCATGGCTGAGACCATGAGAGCTGCTTCTTACGGAAGTGGTGGTGGTGGCAGCGGCGAAGATATTAGGATTCTTGAACAGGAAGGTTTTATTGATGGATCGGCTGGTGGTTCGGAATCGACCCTTAATCATCTCGTTGGTGCCTTCTCCGTTTGGTCTTTTACGTTTAGAAAATATGCTGATTTTGTTGCCTTTTCTTGCAAAATTTACAGTTTGAGACAGCGTGTGCTGTGTGCTAGGAATTTAGGAACAAGGCTTTTGATCGTTACAGTTTCTGGGTTCTTCATTTAAGCCAAGCTAGTTGCACTAGTTAGGTGGTTAATCTTGTGCTTCCCCGTTTCGTGTCTCTGTTTGCTTGAAATTTTCCGGTGATTGTACTGCCTTATTGGAGTTGAATTGTCAAACAAAGCTTCATCAATCAAAGCCCGACTAAAGTTGGAAATGAAAATACAGTCTAGAAGGGCAAAGCTCTCCACATGCTTTGCAATGCGTTGGACGGCTATTTTCTTTTTCGTAAAAGAACAGCTTCTTCTAGCATGATTGGCTCATCTACTCAGAAAAGCTCAGAATGCCATAGGCAGTCGTATACCTATCGCCCCTGTGTGTTACCTTCCAAGAAAATCTTTGCTGATGATTGCAGATCAAGTGGCTCGTTGCTGGCGTTTTTGGTGCCATCACTTTATTGAGGCATGATGCTGAATCTCGGTGGGCTTCCATGGGTTCGGATGTAAATAGCATGCTTTTGGTCGTACTTGTTGGAGAAATCTTTCTGGAATATTTTGAAGCTGACAAAACGTTTCTATCAGTCTAGTCTGAAGATTTGCAGACTCTTCTATTAAAGTCTGAAGACCTCCGGATTGCTAGACTCAAGATTCAAAGTCTATTCGCATTGACAGTTTCTAATCCGTTGAAGAAAGGCTATCCAGAACTGAGTGCTTCATTAAGGATTTGGCCTTATCGATTGGAGAAGATCTCTAGGTTGGATATGACATAACGGATTCCTTTATTCAAATCAAGATTGATTGAGGATCCGATGATTGGCGAAGTATTATTTGAAGGTTCTACTTATGGAAACCAAGATCCTGATTGTATGGGCGAGCAGGATTGATGGGCTATCGACATGTTCCTTTAATAACTCGAATGATCTTTCTAATTGATTCTGTCCAACGGGAGGATTGGAAGAATTCCTTTGGTAAGTGCCAACGGGTATGATGGCACAAAGGAGTATAAAAGGAAGACGTTCCAGTTGTTCGAGGTGGTGCACGATAGAAGAATTCCAAAGACTGAAGCTCTTTGATTCTTAGTCAATTCATTTACTGAGCGAAATCTTGTACGCAAAAGAGAATCTATATTTTGAGATACCTTGAGGAAGTGTGGTAGAATATCTACACCGTGGAATCAAGGGAAAGCATTGCTGTAATATCTCTTTTGTTCATAGTGAAATCCACCCGGTGGGTTGTCAGTGCGAAAGAGTGGACGTAGGCTTGGAATAAGCTGAACCGCTATAAACCTTGTGTTCAATTTTCTCTTCCCTACTCTCTGTTTTACTTTGATCATAGTTCGTTTTGTTAACTAAAGGAGAGCTTCCTTTCTATTGTTTGCCTAGTATTGCTTTCATATCTCGAGAAATTATTTTTACACCTATTCACCCCCCCTCTAGGTGCTTACTAGCTATATCAATTGATATCAGAGCTTGTGTACTTACTTTGTTTGAAGTGTTTTACTTCAGAGTTAAAGATCCATGGCTAGTATGCTAGCTCCAGGGCTGGTGGAAGGGCAAAGCAATACCAGACCACCTTACTTTGATGGAAAGGATTACAACATCTGGAAAAACAAGATAAAAGCGTTCCTACGATCAAAGGATCCTCTGGAATGGGACGTTGTAGAAAAAGGAATCACTCCTAAAGCTGCATCTGTCTCAGAGAGAGGAAAAGAAACTATTGAGTCAAGTGAAATGACTCAAAGAAGATATAATCAAGAGACAAGCTCTTGATGCAAAAGCAATTTATTCTTTATATTGTGCTTTGTCACCTACTGAATATAATAGGATATCTTCTTGTGTTACAGCAAAAGAAGTCTGGGATAGATTACATATCACCTATGAAGGAACTAATCGAGTGAAAGAGACCAAAATCAACATTCTCCTCGGTCAATATGAAGCCTTCAAAATGAAATCAGGAGAATCTATAACTGACATGTTTAGTCGTTTTATAGAAATCGTGAATGGTCTTGAAAATCAAGGTCAACCAATTTCTGATCCCATGAAGGTAAACAAGCTACTGTGTGGACTCTCCAAGGATTGGAATCACATAAAGACCTCAATAAGAGAGACACAAAGAATCATGCCACTATCTGTCGATGAGTTGGTTGGAACTCTTCAGTCTTATGAAGTGAAACGAATCAATGAAGACGAAGATCCTAAAGGTAAGAAATCCATTGCATTAAAATCCAATGATGATTCTCGATGTCACAGATTATTGGAAGACGATATGGACGATGAAGAGCTTGCTCTCATGATAAGAAGATTTGTAAAGCTAAAGGAAAAGGAAGAAGATTCAATCCAAAGAAACAGAGTTTTCAAAAGCAACAGACCAAATCTGTTGATGATGATGAATCAAACAAAGATGTAGTCTGCTTTTGAATGTAAGAAAAGGGACACATCGACCCAACTGTCCTCTTCCGAGAAAGAAGAAAGGAAAAGCTGAAAAGTATCGAAAGGCTCTTAAAGCGTAAAACTGAGTGATACAGAGTGTGAAGAAAGTGATGATAATTATGCCAATATATGTCCGATGGCACAATCGGATTCGGATTCAAACTCCGAGACAGACTCAGATTCAGACAGTGAATTTGAGGTAAGTAACTTTAAAATCCCTGTTAAAGTTTCTAAATATATTGATGAGCTGTGTTTTAGTCTTAAGACTTCTCTTAAAAGGATTTCCGAACTTAAAAAGGAAAACTCTGCACTAAAACAACAGGAAAATGTTTTGAAAGAAAAGTTGAAATGTTTAGACATGAATGTTTCTACTCTTAAAGAAAGCGAAGATAATCTCTTGAAAGAAAATGCATTTTTAAAAATGACTTATCAAATATTTCAAAAAGATTTTCAATAGGATTCGAGAAACTTGAAAAATTTCTTTCGCACAAAGACCTTATTTCAATAAATCTGGTTTAAGAATGACAAGAGAAACCATTCCTTTAATTGATTTTCCTAAAGTGAAGGAAAGAATTAAGCAAAGACCTACAAGAGATGCTTACAAAAATCATTTCAAAAGGTTTTTGTAAAACCAAAGAGGTCGAAATGCTCTCGATGTTCAAAGTGCAATAGTGCAGATCATTTTGAAAAAGAGTGTCCTATGGTTTGGAAACATGTTAAGAAAGTATGGGCAAAAACCGCATATCATACTAACACCAATGGACCCAAGAAAATATGGGTACCAAAGAAAGCTTGAGTTTATTTTTTAAATGCAGGTCACTATCAAGAAAAAGGTAAAATGGTATCTGGATAGTGGATGCTCAAGACATATGACAGGAGATTCAAATTGCTTCATAAAGCTCGTTCAAGTAAATGGTGGAAAAGTCTCATTTGGAGGAAAAAGCAAAGGAAGAATTGTGGGATTTGGAACTGTAAAGATTAGAAACCTCACAATAAGCAATGTTTCCCTAGTAGAAGGACTCAACTACAATCCGCTCGCATCGGGCCACCGTGTGATACTAGTTTCAAAATCAACTTTCAAGAAGGAATATGTTCAGGAACCAGTAAAGATTCTACTCAGTCATTCATGGGCCGAAGACATGGAAATATCTACCTCTTGGATGTGAAACCAGATGAATCGTAATGTCTAATCTCAATTCAAGAAGAAGCGAGCTTATGGCACAGAAAGCTTGGGCACATCAATATGAAGCAGATAGCCAAAATTTCAGCAAAGAAGCTTGTTCGTGATCTACCCAATTTATCATACCAAAAGTCTGATCTATGTACACCATGCGTATTGGGAAAGCAGGTAAGAAATTCCTTTAAACCAATAAATCAAGTTTCCACTAATCGTGTACCGCAGCTTTCGCATATGGATCTCTTCGGACCAACCAGAACTCGAGCATTGGAGGTAAGAAATATTGCCTAGTAATTGTGGATGACTACTCACGATTTACTTGGGTATATTTCCTGGCAAGTAAGTCTGAAACCTTCTCTTACTTTGAAAAGTTTGCTAAAAAGGTTCAAAATGAAAAAAGGGTATGTTATCTCTAGTATAAGAACAGACCATGGAGGTGAATTTGAAAATCAAAATTTTACAAAATTCTGTGATGAATATGGTTTTTAGCATGTGTTCTCCTCTCCATATACTCCAGAGCAAAATGGAGTTGAGGAAAGAAAGAATAGATCGCTTCAAGAAATGGCTAGAACTCTTTTAATTGAAAGTAACATCTCTTCACGATTTTGGGCTGAAGCAGTTTCAATAGCATGTTATATTATCAATAGAGTTTTTCTAAGGCCTATTCTGAAAAAACCCCTATGAGTTATTCAAAGGAAAGAAGCCTATTGTTTCATATTTTCATGTGTTCAGATGCAAATGCTTTATATTGAAAAATGCAAATGATAGAGTTGGTAAGTTTGAAGAAAAATCAGACGAAGGCATCTTCCTTGGATATTCTACCTCAAGCAAAGCCTACAGAGTCTATAACAAGAAGAGTCAATCTGTGGAGGAATCAATGAATGTCAAATTCCAGGATTCTATGCAAAATGAATCTGTTCAAACTCATCTTGAAGAATCTGAACCTGCTCCAGACTCTACAAAGTATAAATCTTAAGAAGCAGCTCAAACTCGAAAGACCAAAGCAACAAATGGTTATTGAAGATTCAAATGAAGGAAGTGATCATCAACCCGACAAATCAACCAAGAATCGGAAGCATAAGTCCAGTCATCCCAAAGATCTCATTATTGGCGACATTAATGAAGGAATTCGCACAATATCCAAAAGGTGCGAAGAGTCTAGTGTTGTGGCTCTTATTTCTGAAATAGAACCAAAAAGCATAGAAGAAGCTTTATCTGATGAAAGTTGGATTGAAGCTATGCAAGAAGAACTCAGATAATTCAAGTATTAATGATGTCTGGGAGTTGACTCCTAAACCAAAAGGTAAATCTATTATTGGAGCTAAATGGGTTTTCAGGAACAAGATGAACGAAAAAGGAAAAGTCGTAAGAAACAAAGCAAGACTCGTGGCCAAGGGATATACGCAAGAAGAAGGGATAGACTATAACGAGACAGTAGCAAGGTTAGAAGCAATTCGATTATTACTTGCTTTTGCTTGTTATAAAAATTTCAGGTTATTCCAAATGGACGTCAAAAGTGCTTTCCTGAATGGATTTATCCATGAGGAAGTCTATGTGGAACAACCACTTGGGTTTGAAGACCCAAGGAAGCCGACTCAAGATTCGACCGAAAAAGCCTTGTATGGTTTAAAGCAAGCACCTCGAGCTTGGTACGACAGGCTGAGTAAGTTTTTAATTCAAAATGGCTTTGTAAAAGGTAAAGTAGACACTACTCTGTTTATCAAAAGAGAAAGCAAAAGTTTTCTGCTTATTCAAATATATGTTGATGATATTATTTTTGGATCCTCTAATGAAAGTTTGTGCAAGAAATTCTCTAAGTCTATGCAGGATGAATTTGAAATGAGCATGATGGGTGAACTAACCTTCTTTCTTGGACTTCAAGTGAAACAATTGAAGGAATGGACTTTTATTCATCAAGAAAAATATGCTAATGATCTTGTCAAAAAGTTTGACTGGAAAATTGCAAAAGACTGATATACCAATGTCAAGTTCCTTGAAGATAGACAAAGATGAAGGAGGAAAGAAAGTTGACCAGAAACTATATAGGTTTATCATCGGTTCACTTCTTTATCTTATTGCTTCTAGACCCGACATTTTGTTTAGTGTTTGCATTTGTGCTAGATTTCAAGCAGACCCTAAAGAATCTCATCTAAGTGCTGCAAAGCGTATTATCAAATACATTGCCTCAACTTCAAGCGTCGGCCTTTGGTATCCTAAAAATGGAGACTTTACTCTTCTTGGATACTCAGACGCAGATCTAGCCGGTTGCAGAGTTGATAGAAAGAGCACCTCGGGTACCTGTCAGTTACTTGGAAGCAGGACAGTGTCTTGGTTTTCAAGGAAGCAAAATACAGTAGCTCTTTCTACAGCAGAGGCAGAGTATATAGCTCTCGGAAGTTGTTGTTCACAAATTCTATGGATAAAACAATAGCTAAGAGACTTTGGAATTGAAGATTCATGCACGGAGATTAACTGTGACAACACCAGTGCAATCAATCTTACAAAAATCCAATTCTTCACTCAAGAGCAAAGCATATAGAGATTCGACATCACTTCATTAGAGATCATGTTCAAAATGGAGAAGTTTCGATTCAGTTTGTTGACTCAAAGAACCAACTGGCGGATATATTTACGAAGCTTTTGGAGAAAAATCAATTTGAAATCATCCGTTCCAGACTCAACATCTTGAAGCTTGAAGAAGTTAAAGTCTAGAGACTCTCAGACTCAGACAATCATGGTTCTTGACTGTAAGTTATTTTATTAAATCTCGGAAAGGTACGATCATTTATCTATTGATTTATGCTATCTTCAATTTCTGTGAAAAGTGCAATTTTTCCTTTTCAAAAAGAGTTAATTTTTCTTTTAAAAGGCTTTTAAAAAGTTATCTATTTTTGAAAAAAAGGCAGTTATTTTTAAGAGGCATCTTTTCACTTTCCTTTACGACGTTTAGTATTCTCCCTTTTCGACTGAACTATATACAGTCGATTTCTCTTCACTTAACTCCAAAACCTAAAAAGCATCGATCTTCCATTCCTGTCTTCCTCCCTTGTTTAATCTTCGAAAAGTTGTCATCTTTCTTGGGAAAGTCAAGCAATGAATCTTTCGAAAACTGAGAAAGATGTCGTCTTCAAGAAAGTCTTCGAGGATCGCAAGGTGGGACCACGGCGAATGAGTGAGGGGCCTACTCACTTTGATCTCACCGAGGAAGAGGAGTCACCAAGTCGCAGCAAGAGCCCACAACATTCTCAGCAGTCATTCTCCACCATCTAGTCCATTGTGGTGCTGGTCATCAACAAGAGGAAGAAATCGTTGAAGACGCAGATCCTGTAAGAATTCAAAGGCCCTCCTTTATTTATAAGCTTTACCGTGCTTTAAAGAGGATTGGTACTCCATTGAACTACATCGATGAGTTTCTTAAGGACAAGGGATATGGGAATGAGTACATCTTTTTGCGAAAAATGGAGCGTCTGGGAATTGCTCCTAAGGGGTTGGCAGAAGAAACCCTTGCAAATATCCCAAGTGATCCGCGTGTTGGGGGATTTAATCCGATAGATGGGAATGATGATGACAAATTGTACAGCCAATTTCAACCGAGAATGGGTGTTGCGGCGAAAATTCGAGGAAAAAGGACAGAGTTGTTTAGATCGAAGGAACATAAGGATCTATACTCGAAATTGTTGAAGCATGGGGTGATAAACCCTAGGAGTGTGGATTTTGATTTCCTTGATGCTGTGAATGTCAATTTGAGGGAAAAGTTCAGTTTTCTTCAACTTGAACAGTTTTGCTCTGACACCACAGAAGCCTATGCTCAATTAACTGCATATTTCTATTCAAATCTTAGTTTCTTGGATGCGAATAGAATCTCTTTCAGTGTCCGAGATCAGGACTTTGTGGTGGATATGGATATGCTGGCAGATGTGATTGGGGTTGAGAGAGGGAGATAGCAACCCATCAGTGTCTCTATAGCTCGTGCCACATTGGAACTTGTTAAAGACAAAAGGACGAGAGGGAAGGATTTCCTACTCAAGGATGCATGCGTTCAACATTACGCTTCACAAGATTGTGATCAATTGCCTCGCACCAAATCAACTTCCAAGACGATGTTTCAAACTCGAGGCAAAGCCGATGTACGCCATCAATGCTGGGAAAAAGTTTTCTCTTCCTCACACTATTCTCGTTCCACATGTATAGAGCGGTGGTGAAGGACAAGGGCCAACTTCTTTATCCAAGTCTTGTGTCAAAGATATTCGACATTTGAATATTCAGCCTCCACAAATTCTCTCTGTGTTCGATCGTGTGAAAAATGGTGGTAGGACTGAAAATGGTGTCCAAAATGCGTCCGAAAGAACTCGACAAAGCGTTGGAGAAATTTAAGGAGAAAACTCTGTCAAAACTCATCAAGTCTCTTCGCAGCGAAAAGAAAAGGGAAGGAGCCCATGGTTGCTCCATCCAAAAAGAGAAAATCTCTCATCATTGATGAAGATGATGAGGATGACCTCACCATTTCTGCTATAGCATTGAAGAAGCTGAGTCGTTCTATTCCAGAATCAATGGAACGACAGGAGAGAGAAGCAGAGGAGAGAGAAGGACAGGAGAAAGAAGAAGAAGAGACAGAAGCAGAGGAGCAAGAAGCAGAAGAGAAGGAAGAAGAGGAGAAAGAAGCTGAAGAAAGAGAAGCAGAGGAGGAAAGGTTTGAAGAAGAAGAAGAAAGAGAAAATCAAGAGGAAGGAGAGCATGAGGAACACTCTTCTCCACCTGAAGCCATGGAAACAGGGGGAGATAGTGAGAAAAGAAGAATGTCCTCATATCATGTTAACAGTGAAGGAGTCAGCCGCTCTCCAGCAGATCCAGAGGACATCCATGCCTCTCAATTTCCTGAGGAGGAACATGATGCTTCATCGCCAAATCTGCGTGATTATGCTGATATACCATCTTCTGCCTTTACTCCATCAGATCGTGCCGAAGCCAGTACGCAGACTGATAACTCAGTAGATTTTCGCATAATCATTGATGTTCTCTTGGAAATGCGGGGTCAGATATATGCTTTGGAGTGCGAAGTTCAGAACTTGAAGAATGCAGGACAAGCTTCTTCCGTTTCTTATCCGATCGATCCAAGCCCTTGCTCTTCGATTCAAGCCAATGCTAAAGGTGAAGAGGTGGATCAACCGAAGGAAGAATTGAAAAAGCCGGAAGGCATCATCCACCCATGGGAGATTTCCAGCTTGTTCGCGTTCCCAAGCAAACTTGACTCCATTCTATTCCCATCTCAACCTTTTTATGATGACAAAAAGGGGAGAGATGCGAGATTTGAAATCTTTGAACTTAAACTTGTTGAATTTTTAGTTTGTTTTGATGTTTGACTTGTGTGTCTGTGTCTGGATGTGAACTGACTGAATGTGGATTTGGATTTGACTGCTGCTTATATTAAGAACTATTGATATCTTATGAATGGCTTTATTCTCATGCAAAACTAACATATTTTCTGTGGTTGCAGATTCTAGTGTTATCATTAAGTCATTAATCTTTATGAGATATCCATATTTGCTTGAGTAATGTTTTGTAGGTTAAAGTTATTCAAATTTGCAGGAAAGTTTTGTCACCATCAAAAAGGGGGAGATTGTTGGAGAAATCTTTCTGGAATATTTTGAAGCCGACAAAACATTTCTATCGTCTAGTCTCAAGATTTGTAGACTCTTCTATTAAAGTCCGAAGACTCCGGACTGCCGACTCAAGACTCAAAGTCTATTCGCATTGACAGTTTCTAATCCGTTGAAGAAAGGCTATCCAGAACTGAGTGCTTCATTAAGGATTTGGCCTTATCGACTGGAGAAGATCTCTTGGCTAGATATGACATAACGGATTCCTTTATTCAAATCAAGATTGATTGAGGATCCGATGATTGGCGAAGTATTCTTGGAAGGTTCTACTTATGAAAACCAAGATCCTGATTGTATAGGCGAGCAGGATTGATGGGCTATCGACATGTTCCTTTAATAGCTCGAATGATCTTTCTAATTGATTCTGTCCAACGGAAGGATTGGAAGAATTCCTTTGGTAAGTGCCAACGGGTATGATGGCACAAAGGAGTATAAAGGAAGACGTTGAGTTGTTCGAGGTGGTGCACGATAGAAGAATTCCAAAGTCCGAAGCTCTTTGATTCTTAGTCAATTCATTTTCGAGCGAAATCTTGTACGCAAAAGAGAGTCTATATTTCGAGATACCTTGAGGAAGTGTCGTAGAATATCTACACTGTGGAATCAAGGGAAAGCATTGCTATAACATCTCTTTTGTTCATAGTGAAATCTAGCCAATGAGCTGTCAGTGCAAAAGAGTGGACGTAGGCTTGGAATAAGCCGAACCACTATAAACCTTGTGTTCAATTTTCTCTTCCCTACTCTCTGCTTTACTTTGATCATAGTTCGTTTTGTTAACTAAAGGAGAGCTTCCTTTCTATTGTTTGCCTAGTATTGCTTTCATATCTCGAGAAATTATTTTTACACCTATTCAACCCCCTCTAGGTGCTTACTAGCTATATCAGTACTCAAATGAATATTGAATCAAGAAAGGCCAGTGTCCACTGTTCTTTGTTTTAGCCCATGTCACCTGTATAGCTCCCACATGGCATTGGAACATAAGACTCCAAAAAAACGATGAACCCAGAAACGGACTTAACCGTACCCTAATTTGGTTAGGGCATATTAACGGACACATGGTGACCAACGAGTTGGGGAGCAAATATTGCCTTGTTCCAAGCTTGAGCCCACACCCAAACTCAAAAGTACTCAACAAGCGACATTCGGATTCAACAAAACCAACTCATTCAGGTCAAGAACAAGAGAAATGGAGTCAACTCTCACCTCGCTCAAAACAGAACAGATCAAGCAGGGCAAAGAGGTTCACGGAATTAGCCTCCACCGTGGGGGTCCTTACCCGGCCCGGAGACTATGGCTAGAGGGCGAGCCCTAGACGAATCGGGCTACAGTCGGCCGCCTTAGTGCCTCCGAGACAAGATCCTCGGGGTAAGGGCGAGCTCTCTCTCAACGCTCTCTTACTCGTTCTTACACTTGGCTCCCTCTCCAGCCTCTCTTCTTCTCTCTTTCACTCCTTCAACGAACGCCCAAGCATCTCAAACGCTTCATCTAATTTCTTTTAAGTATGCAGGTGTAGAGCTCCCAGACATCACTTTGACTTTCTGATTAATGTATCTCCTAGCCTCATAATCCAATGGATATATTTCCTTTGACCCGCAGAACAATGGTGGGACCCTCCTCCCAGATTGGTGGCCCATCTGCGCTCCTTTGCAAGCTTCGCTTGGAGGGAGGAACATCAAAGTAGAGCTTGCCGCAGAGAATTCAATGCGTCCGGACACCATCGGCGTTGCTCACCGACGGAGAGGATGACTAAGCTGCGGGATTCGCCGAAGGCAGCTTTGACATTTCTGCGCGAGCAAGAGAGAGAAAAAGTTTGGGTCTCCAAATGAGCTCTCCCTTTCCCGCGTTCTTCTTCTCTCCTCTCTTCTCTTCCGCTCCTTTCTTCTCTCCAGCAAAGCACTTCCAGCCAACCTCCCTCTTCAGCTCCTCCAGCTAGCTAAGGATAAACGATTGCTAGTTCCATACAAATTTCACTTAAAACTTGAAACATATTCATTGGAATGAGTTCTTTATTTTTTCAAACCTGAAACTTACTTTACATACCTTGAAACCTAAAACCTACCCCCTCATAGGTTCCAAGGTTGATTTCAAGATTTATCCAAGTTCCACTCATACAGTTAATTGAATGATTACAATAAATTATAATCAACACTTGCTCACTAACCATAACCTATTTATACACGCACAAAAAATATGAAACATTAACAAAATAAAAGTTTCAGTTATAAAATGGAAGTTTAGACTAACAATTCCAGGTTATATACTCATTAGCGAACGCCGTAAAATACCGCAAAATCGCAGGAAGAAATAAATAAATGAATAAACACAAAAACTTATTCCAAATTTCACTAACCTAAAACTTGAAACCTACCCATTGAAATAAATTATCCAATTTTTGGAACTTGAAATTTATTTTGCATATCTTTTCAACAATTCAGTTCTCAGATTCCAGATTCTATTCTTTCCGCTGATGTTGCTTTCTTTTCTATTAGCCAGCTCACCTACTCCAGAAGGTCAGGGCACGCTCGCGTCACTTGCTGGTGGCTCCTCACCCTCGCTCACGGACGGACGCCTCTTTTGCGCGGTCGCCCACGTCACTGTTGTCTCTCCCCTCTTTCAGAGACGTGAGTCTGTGTTAGAGGAAGAGAAGAGAACGAGGGTTGGACCCTGTTTTCTTTTCTTTCTTGGGATTAAACATGGTTTTGAAAAAAAAAGTAAAAAGAAAAATAGAGATTAGGCCTAAAGAGGATATAGGAGCTGGACCAATAGAGGGAGGGGCTAGAGGGCCGAAAATTTTGTTAAAAGAATGGGCTGGAAAAACTGGCCCACTCAATTTTTGTTACTATTTTTTGCTTTTTATATTTTTCTAATTTTTATATTTTTGCAAAATAAACGGATATTTTAAATATTGACAAAAATTCAAATGTCAACACTTACTGCCCATTTTTCATAATTTTAAGACAACATTAACACATCAAGAGGATATTGTCACACTACCAAATTGAAGGAGTGACTTCCAATGGTGAGGATGCCTGGATTACACACCTCCAATGTCAAATTAACAAGTTGGATGATGTTTGTACCCAAATATGTCCAATTTTTAGTTATTATCTATATGTGATGACCGTTTGGAAACAACAAAAGTGGATTTGATAACCTCATATGCAACTGTCAAAAGTAGTAATGAAAGGGAAAAGGGAAAAAGAATATACCATCCGAGCATGTTTGGTCATCCATGGAGGAAGCCAATTGAATGGATTGAAGATTGGTCAATATTATATGTTGTCGATGACTCAAGTGTGCATGTTGGCACATATCGATGACAAATGATCGCAATTATTTTAACAAAGTTGTCGATGAGCATGTTAACTAAGGAGCAAGGTGATTGATTAAAAGGATTGCATCAAAGCGGCATGTACACCTACTAGTGGAGATCATGGAGAACGGTTACGATGAGAAGTGAACATGGAGAATTGAGGCTAGTGTATTGCATCAAGGCTTAATATAAAGAACGCTTACAAGAGCACGTGTAAACCTGGAGAATAGTCCGACCATTGAGAAGTGGAGGACTATTTCAAAGGAGCTTCGAAGAAGACTTGCCGACGTGGACTGAGTACTACTTCAAAGGAGCTTCAAAGAAGACTTGCTAACATGGGAACATAAGACTAAAATTTTGGAAGAAACTGCTCCCAAACAGTTATAATAGAATGCCCATAAATACCAAGTTCTCATCAACTAGAAATGGACACCCTTGACAATTAAAATGTCATATTTTATTATTTTTACTTTCTTGCTTTTATTTTTCTTTAGTTATAACTTTTCAATTCTCATCTCGATTAAATTTTGACACATATCTTTATCCCAATACTTCGTCGTCGATTCAATTGCGACATGCATCTCCATCATGAGTGTTGCACCATCGATTAAATTCTAGCGCTACATCTTTGCACGTTCTTGAGCTTTATCGTCGATTAAATTCCGACATAGCTCGTATGCATGTATTGCTGTGGAAGTGGTTGTATTTTCAAGCCTTGTTGTTAATTGAATTCCGACACAGTTTGTATGTACAATTGGGTTCGAAGTTCAAAGTAAATGTTTACACTTATTTCTTGTTCACCTAGATATTTCATGTCCAGAGTTGCCACATAACCTATTTCCTCTCATTAAAAGTTACATAACAACTTTCGAAAAAGATGTTTCATCATAGATTAAATTCCGGCAAAACAAATGGCATGCCCGGTGGGACCATTGTGGTTGATATGAGGAGATATGATGGTGAGAACAATAAATCAACTTGATCACGACAACGCTCATAGTGACAACTCACCATCACAACATGATAATAATAAGGCTAAAAAGTCATCGATTGCACTATGGATGGCAGAGCAAGAACAAGGTGGAGATGTCGGTATCTCAAGACTACTCATCAATGAGCAGAGAAGACAGTTAGAGCCAAGCCTATAATGTTGGCTACCATGCGATGGCTATTGAAGAAGCACAAGAATGAATTAATTAACCGCATGATAAAATATCTCATCAACGTGATCAAGCCAATTATCGTCAATACCTCCCATGAAGTGATGAACAAGCTAGGAACATAGAGTCATTTAATTCGAGTGCAAGCAAGTCCTAATAATCTTGCATTTTTTTAAAGGGGGCATATGTTTGCACCCAAAAATGTCCAATTTTTAGTTATTATCTACATGCGATAACCGTTCGGAAGTAATAAAAGTGGACTTGACAATCTCATATGCAACCATCAAAAGTAGCGATGAAAAGGGAAAATAATGGAGAATATACCAACATGTTTGGTCATCCATAGAGGAAACCACTTGAATGGATTGAAGATTGGTCAATATTACATATTGTTGATGACTTGGGTGTAAATGCTAGCATATATCGACAAGTGGCAAATGATTGCGAAATTTTTTTAACAAAGTTGTCAATGAGCAAGTTAACTAAGGAGCAAGGTGATTGATTAAAATGATTGCGTCAAGACTCTGGCGTGTACACCTACTAGTGGAGATCATGGAGAACTGTTATGATGGGAAGTGAACGTGGAAAATTGAGGCCAGTGTACTGCATCAAGGCTTAATCTGAAGAACGGTTACAAGAGCACATGTAAACTTGGAGAATAGTCAAACCATTGGAGAATTGGAGGACTATTTCAAAGGAGCTTCGAAGAAGACTCGCCGATGTGGGTTGAGGACTATTTCAAAGGAGTTTTGAAGAAGACTTGCCGAGATGGGGACATGAGACTGAAATTTCAAAAGAAATTGCTCCCAAAAAGTTATAATAGAATGCTCATATACCAAGTTTCATCAACTAGAAGGGGACATAATCGACAATCAAAATGTAATCTTTTATTATATTTACTTTCCTACACTTTATTTTTCCTTAGTTATAACTTTTCAATTCTTGTCGTCGATTAAATTCCAATGCGTATCTTTATCCCGATACTTGATCGTCGATTCAATTTTTGCGTGCATCTCTAAAATAGATATCGTGCCGTCGATCAAATTCCGGCGTTACATTTATGTACGTTCTCGAACTTTGTCATCGATTAAATTCAGACATAATTCGTGCACGTGTATTGTTGTGGAAATGGTTATATTTTCAAGTCTTATTGTTGATTGAATTCTAGCACAATTTATATGTATAATTTGATCCAAAGTTCGAAATATATATTTATATTTATTTCTTGTTCACCTAAATATTTTCTATATGGAGTTGCCATAGACCCGTTTCCTATCATCAAAAGCCGAATAATGACTTTTGAAAAAGAGTTTTGGCGGTAGATTAAATTCCAGATAAACAGACGGTATTTTATTTTGCCGTCAGATCGCTTGTACCAATTCGCCATGACTCAACTTCCTCCTCCAAGGCCAGGGGCGATGATTCAACGTAGCCCATCATTGTCCACCCAAAGGGCGAGGCCGAGAAAGCAAGCGATGTCTTTAAGTCCCGGATTCAATGAACTTGAACTCTTCGCACACGAACTTCACGGTACCCGTCTTTAGATCAATTGATATACTTCACACGTGAACTTCATGGTGCTCAAACGGGACAGACCAAATAGACCCGTCATCCCAGCTCAACAACTAGCCCCCAACAGAGCAAATCACAATTTTCATGGGCTCCCCCAACTATTTATGGGCAAAGACAAGCGAGGGCAGCCAGTCATTAATCAAACTTTTTTTGAGGATGAAAGAAAAGGAAGTGGCATTGTATGCCGTCTCTTTCACTCTCTCCCTTCTCTTTCTCTCTCTCTCTCTCTCTCTCTCTCTCTGTCTCTCTCTCCCAACTTCCCTCATTAAAGCAATCGTACATGAGGGTCGGTGACCAATAAGAGCACAAGTTGAAGGCAAAATCAAAAATCGAATCGCAAGAGCTATAAGAATCAGTCCAATTTCAGGTTCTCTAATTATTGATCTGATTGTTGATTTTAAAATAAAGTTGAATTGATACGTGCAATTCTTCCTATCCATGACGCTTATTTTCCGGTATGCCTTAATAGGTTATTTCCTTTCAAGCTCGCCCTACAATATACATACAACATGTTTTATTTTGCACTTTGACAAGGTGACAGTATTGATTTTCATCTAGGGTTAGATGTGTTCCATATAGCAAAGATTTTCGAATCATTGAACAAGTTGCAAAAAAATATCATATACAAAAGTTTTAGCTCATGTCATTATTTGATTCTTAAAATAAGCGCGGGGTACTCATGAACTCATAGGCCCTAGGTTAAAGCAATTAAGGTGAAATTTCGTGTTAACAAAGAAAGGAGAATACGTATCATGCATAATTTGTGAGTGAAAGTATAAAAACAAGCCAATCAAGGCTCACATTTAGGCCATAATTAGTAATTGGCCAATTATTGACCATCTCTACTCTTTTGTTCTCAAGAATAAAGAAGAACATAAATCTATTTGGTAATATCAGCTAAGTTTTCTATTTTTAAGAATAAATTGATGGTTAGGCAATATATTTGAAATAGAAATAAGAAGTAGAAAAGTTACATTTTTGTTTCCAAAAATAATTTTTAAAACCAAGACATTTTCTTTTCTTTCTTTCTTTCTTCTTTCTTTTCTTCTTCTTCTTCCATCTCTGGTTGGTCATTAACAAAACATTTGAAAGTCATATCAAATGTATTCTTATTGTTTTTCTATTACGAGAATTGAAATTTTGCATAATTACCAAACGCGTTCGAATGCTCAAAACCTATTCAGAAAATAAAATTAGAAAAATTATTTCTAAGTATATATTATTTTCCAAAATAAAATAATTACCAAATGCATCCTTAGTGATTTTTCTTCATCCTGGTAAGGTGATTATAACTTTATTTGCTTTTATTTGATTATAAAAGAATGGGAACATGTGACTAATGCTAGTGACCCCCTTTGGGTATTACCATAATCATTCCTCTTTTGTTATAGAAAATTTGATTTAAACCATAACTACTTTATATCACCCGTGATATAAAGATTTGAGGTAAGTGAGCTCATTACTATAGTCCCACCAAGATACTAATAGCTAGAAGTCTCTCCACACGAATCATGCGATAGCTTGACAACGTGGTACAAGTTATTTCGAGATTTGTTTATGACCTAATCGATTAGGATCTCTTGGAAGACAAATAACCCTTTCCCCATTAGGCCAATCACTTTGGTGGTAACTATTGTAATATATACACGGGAATCAATCAAGATTTTGCAGTTTATGTCAACGCGAAAATTACTAGACAAAACAAACAATGAATGATAAGGGACGCCAAAATTTAGATGATTCAATCCAATATTAATAACTAAATCTATGGAGAGAGTTGACAGCAAATAATCCATCGATAATTAGAAAATTCAAGTTACAATCATTCATACACTCGAGTATTTCTTACACTTAAATTAAATCCAAATTCCAAGTGTTTGTTTTGTCTAGTAACCGGTGCATATCTTGTGCCGAAACTTGAACATTTATCTAATAGGATTGGGTTCCGTAAATGGCTCAAATTCAAGAGATATTTTAACAGAAACTTTGTTTGCGTCGACCAATCATAGATGCACAATCCTTCTCTTATTTATTAAAACCCTTTAGTTTTCTCATAGGATGCACGTTTTGAATTTTGATAGTGCCTCAACAATTTTTTTTTGTAATTTTTCATTTTTTTTAACCTAGTTTTAAGAGCACTCATTTATAAAACTCTTGAAAAATGGATACATCTTTTAAGTTCAACCTCGCGCATGACAATATGGCATGTATCTAGACTTGTACTGTGTATAGAGAGGCACAGCCCTACACAAGTATCACATGTATTATGTCTTTGTCTATCCTTTATTTGAAAGTAATCATAATTTATGTCCAGACGACAGAAAGAGATCCCACAAAGTGGACATGTTCGTGCAAACTCATGCCCATGCATGTTGAGAAAATATTGAGTGCAGCTGAAGTGGCGACCTCAACAATGCCCAAGTCCATTCTACTGTGTACAGAGAGGCACAGTCCTACACAAGTATCACATGTATTATGTCTTTGTCTATCATTTATTTGAAAGTAATCAGAATTTATGTCTTTGTCTATCCTTTATTTGAAAGTAATCAGAATTTATGTCCAGACGACAGAAAGAGATCCCACAAAGTGGACATGTTCGTGCAAACTCATGCCCATGCATGTTGAGAAAATATTGAGTGCAGCTGAAGTGGCGACCTCAACAATGCCCAAGTCCATTCTACATGTCGCTTACGGCCCACTTTTCAAGAAACCTGAATCCCCTCTCTCTCCCCTTTGTTTCTCTCTCTTCTTCAAAGTTTCTTCACTGTTTCTTTGTCCTTTGTTTTTGTTTTTCTTTTTGTTTTTCTTTCTTTCTTTCTTTCTCTTTGGCTTGTGGCCAGCGATTAGCCACAGATGAGGGCCGACAAGGGTGTTGTGGCCCTCACCTATGGCCAGTGAGGGTCGCTTTCATCGAATTCGGCGAGGGCTCGACCCTTGTGACCAAGGCAAGGATTGCCCTCGCCAGATCCGACGAAAGCGACAATGGCCACTAATGAGCGTTAGCATGCTCATTGAGCGATTCGTCCATGGCTAGTCATTGCAATCGAGCGGCATCCATGGCCTTAGAAGGCAAAAAAAAAGAAAACAAAAAACAAAAAACAAAAAAAGAAAGAAAGCAATGATGAAGAAGAGAGAAAAAAACAAAGGAGAGAGAGACAAGGTGAAAGCGAGTAGAGGGAGAATGGGCCCACGAGAGTTTTAAATGTTTCTACTTGTGGGCCTAGGCTATATCTGTTGCAAGATAAATGGCCTAATATTTTGCTGAGTTAGGTACAATTTGGATATTCAATATTTTCTCCACGCACGTTTCACACTCGAATTGGGCTCAAGTTATAGTGAATTCAACGCATCGAAACGAAGTACTTCAAAACTCTCTATAAATAGAAGAGCCTCAAACCCATTCAGATGCAAGCCAAATAGACTCTGAGAGAGAGAGACTCCGAGAGAGAGATGGAATTCATGCGACAATTCCCCATGAAAGGAGGAATGGGAGAAACAAGTTATGCTAACAACTCATTACTTTAGGTAAACCTCTCATTGTTCTATTGTGGGCACATATTTGTCTTAATGAAAATGGAATGACACCGAAAAATACTTTCAAGAATTTATTTTTCAGGAGAATGACACTACTTTTCCTCATTCTTAAAGATTGATTAAACCATTAAGGTTTGCTCTAGTGGCTACCTTTAGGGGAAGGTGGGGAGTTCGAATCTCCATATTCTCAGAGGGGTTGAGGGTAAGGACGATTAGTTTTTAATGTGGATTTCGACTTCCACGTCGTGTAAAGAGGCAAGACAAAAGTCCAAAATGAGTTGAAAAAATAGAGTAAGATTAACGAAAAAAAAAAAAAAAGATTAATTATTATACACCCTTTTGTGATAACGCACTACAATATGATTGTTCATTTTGTAACAAACTAGGTTCTTTTTGTTTACCAAGATTTGAAATTCTATATGCAAAAGACACCATTTACCATGCCCTATTAGACCATATCACTTATCGATTGAAAATTTAAATGATGTCCCTAATTTGTAGACAATTTTTTTTTAATTAACAAAGTATCTCTCGAAGAATGAACACTTGAGAGTATATAGAAGAACTAGATCTTGTAAAACCATCGCAACATCAGACAAAAGATGCTTGATTTGGATTAATGTAGAGAATGCACGAGAAAAAACTACCAAATATTCAAAACCTATTACATTTGATGAATTCAATTACCAATTTTTAATTTGACCAATTTAGTCTTAAATCTTTTGATGATTTGCCAATTTAATCCTTCTAACCAATTTTGATTGATGCATGAACACCAACAGTCCTACGTGGTACAGCCAACCCTTACGTGAATAGCTTTTATAATTTTTTTTCTTCTCTTTTTTCTTTTTCTTTTCTAAGCTTGGCAAGTGCCACAACCCTGTTCAAGGCCGATGAGAGCTTCATGGCTCACACTTGGTCTAGGTGAGGACTCCAATCCTAACCCTCACCTAGTGGTCAGTGAAGGTCATCAACCCTCACCTAGGGTTGGTGAGGGATGGCCGGATGCCCGACTTCATATAAAAGAAAAAATAAAAATAAAAAACTATAAAAAGTTTTGAATTTTTTTAAAAAAATTATAAAAATTGTCCACATTAACGCGGACCATTTTACATGACACTATTGATGTTACCTCAGTGATTTTCCGATCAAAATGGGTTGAAATGACTAAGTTGACAAACCATCTAAAGTTTTGGGACTAAATTAGCTAAATTAAAAGGTTTTTAACTAAACTGGCACAAATTCAATAAATTTAGGATTTTTTTGGTAATTTTCCCGAATGCATGGACAATCTTCAATCGTTCTATATTAACTACCCATTTATTTTAATTGAGAAGATACGTTCGAACAGTATAGGGTATACGTGACAATTGAGATTCATTTCTCTGTAGATGAAAAAATTAAGATATGAACGTTTTCTCTTTATATTGAGTCAATGCTCTCTTTTTCTTTTCATAGAGAAAGGTGATATCGATGACAAAGCCTATAACAGAGGCAGCCATCACAGCTTTCTTCTCCACTATCGCTGCTACCATGCCGGCAAGCCTCACCATCGCAGACTTGGGCTGTTCCTGTGGCCCCAACACTCTCTTCGCCGTGTCTGAGATCATAAGCATCATGATCGATCTCTGCAATGCGAAGAAGCACAAGCTACCGGAGTTCCAAGTGTTCTTGAATGATCTCCCAGGGAATGACTTCAACACCCTCTACAGCAGCTTCTTGCCAAGATTCCAAGAGAAGCTAAGTGAGCAAATGAAGAGTAAGTATGGAGCGTCAGCGGCGTTGGCATGCTTCTTCAATGGCGTTCCCGGTTCGTTCTGTGGGAGATTGTTTGCTCAGGAGAGTCTGCACTTCATTCATTCTTCATACAGCCTCCATTGGCTGTCTCAGGTAATTTTTTGGCCCATAGTTTCATTTGCTAACAAACTCATTCATACTCTCTCTCTCTCTCTCTCTCTCTCTCTCTCTCTCTCTCTCTCTCTCACAGGTTCCAAGAGGGCTAGAGGAAAACAAAGGCAACATATCCATGTCAAGATCGAGCCCTCCGAGTGTGCTTAGGGCATATTATGAGCAATTCTAAAGGGACTTCTCAACATTTTTGGAGTGTCGCGGGCAAGAGTTGGTAATGGGAGGGCGTATGGTTTTGACCCTCCTGGGTCGAAGAAGCGACGATCCTTCAAGTGAAGAGTATCGCCAATTTTGGGAGCTCTTAGCTATTGATCTCAATGAGATGGTCACCGAAGTAAGCAAATTAAAAGATCAAAGGAGTACTTGAATAGTCGCGGACACTTTAGTATTGAGTTGGTTTGTCTTATTGCCTGTAGTAAAAATTTTATCATACTTCCGTTGACCCTGGTGAGTTTTGTTAGCCCTCTAGGAATATCTTTTGTTTTCGCACTCCGAGACCAATCTTAACCATCAATTAGACAACAAAAAACAATGAGAGTAATGGTTACGGTTAATGATTATTCCTGATTTTACTGTACCTAAAGCACTTGTTAGATGAGCTCTAGCAATAGTTTTCGCATAAATTCTTTGAAAGAAAGCAATAGTGCAATTTGGATATCCTACATATTCCAATTTCTCTTCCTTATGAATGTATTCGACAAAATCAGAGTACGAGAGAAAAAATTATTAGGTATTTAAATTAAGTGCACACTCGTTCCCTATTAGGCATGGTGTAAAAAATGGAATGCAAATTTACATACTAGGAAACAACAAATATCCGCAATACACAATAGTTGCACAGCCAATTACATAAACAAGTAGCTACGACTTTTTTCTTTGTCAAAGTAACTATGACTTTTATTAGGATATTATACTGACAACTTATTGCAATTGTTTCTTAATTTCGGTAAAAAGATCTAACATACTGAATCCGTCGCTAATGTAGGGACTCATAGAAGAAGAGAAACTGGACTCCTTCAATGTCCCTTATTACCCACCCTCACCAAAAGAAGTACGCCGGGAGGTCGAAAAGCAAGGGTCATTCTCAATCGATTGCTTGGAGATGTTCGAAGTGAACCGGGATGTATTTGAGACCGATTTTGACCCTAACATTGTCTCAGAGGAAGCAACAGACAAAATAGTCGGGTGCCTAAGAGCTATAGCTGAGCCCTTGCTCATTTATCGCTTTGGTGAAGAGATCGTCAATGAGGTTTTCAAGAGGTTTAGGGCTAAACTTGGCGACCGCTTGTCCAAGGAAAAGATTGCATTGGTCAACATCATCATTTCACTAAAGAAAATTACCTAGATATATCGTAAAAACTGATAAATAAATTCATTACAGATGTATGTACTTCTGTAGTGAAGTTGAAATAAGAGTGTCATAAGTGTGTTTATTATAATTTAAAAGAGTGGCTGTTTCACTTGTATTACTTCTCATGTCGTATCTCGAATAAAGAAAATGCAAGAGACTTGCATGTTTTCTTTTTGAGGGCTCAAAAGAGACTTGCAAGTTTTTGAGTGGTCAAAAGAGACTTGCAAGTCGAAGGGCTTGACATTTGGGATTTTCTTTCAAGGATTTTTCTTTCGTATATTCCCAATAATGCGTCGGTCCAATTGAGCGAATTTGGTGTTTTCTTGATTTATTTATGTCAGGAAAATAAGATAAGACAGAAAAGCTAAATGAAGTAAAATATTCATCCAGAGATGTCTGAATGAATAAACACGAATTCCTCAAAACCGAAATCAGAAACTTAACAGGAAGAGCTTCACAATAATGTCAACGAAACATAGGAAAGGTTTTAGTCCAATATATAGTGGTTATACCATCAAATTAGTTTAAAAAAGAAAACTAATTTAAAGGGACATACAATGTTAATCATTGTGATTTGAAATTACAATTCGCATTCACGGAATCAATTGAGCGGAAAAGAACTTAAACAATATCTGTTACACAAGTGAGAAATCTAAACATGCCAAAATAATGAAGCCATCTACATTCTAAGAAATTGGAGGCACAAATAAATTAAAAGTGGGAAGTTGCTATGACAATACAAAACACCATGCAGAGGGCTATTCAACAATCGCACCCAGAATCTAACATTTCGTAACGCAGGCGTGGAACTTACGCATATCCAAAGCCTCTCAAGGAATGGTCAACTCTAGTCTCTTCTTCCTACTCTTTTACTTTATATATGAAAACAATCGAAACATAGACATCAATTTTTTAAAAAGAAACTATACTCTTGCTATTGAAAGTCATTCGTAACGAAAGCACACGAGTAAGCAGTTGAGGTCTTTAATAGTCTCTCAAAAAACTAATTTCCTTGTCATAAATTGTCCTAAATATACATAGTTTGTTATATATAATTTCGGCAAGATATCATGACATGAATATAAAATTTAAGTAAAGAGATTCCTTTTTGTCATAAATGAGTACAAAAACGTCATAAGACACACAAAAAAAGAACTTAGTCACCTAAAGCGAGCATAACTTACAATCTTTGTTGAGTTAGCACTAGAAAACACCTGGCATATTTTTCCCTTTGGGCTTTCATTACCTCCAAATTTGCAGCCTTTTCTTTACATGTGTTGTTATGGTCTCCAACATGCCTTTCCATTCGAACATAGAGAAACATTTTAGGATGGCTTCTGGAGTATCCATGCCAAATACATGATCACGTGGTGACTCAGTTTAGTCATGGCCAAATAACTGTGACGATAACTATTGTGCAATGTTAGTTTCCTCACATTTATTTGAATCCATATAACCATTATTGCACATGATTTATATTTAAATAGCATTCCTTTCTTTGGCTGAAACAGAAATCTCGTTCAAAGTAGGCAACAAAAGTTGGATTGCAGGAGGCATCAATCGAAGAGAAATGGGTGATATCAACTTGACATAAACTCCTACCAAAGGCAAACTCAAAGGGGAAATTTTGTAATGGTCCTAAAATTCCTAAAAACCCAGTGACAAAGGGCATCTGAACAGAGGTACAAGCTCTAAGGGACCCAAAAAACAAAAAGCAGTCAAGATGGCAATATAAGTGCTTGATAGGCTGGGTGAAACGATCTTGATTTAGGGAGGGAGGGAGGGAGGGAGAGAGGGAGCGTTGGCTGAAGCAGATAAAAAGAGGCAGAGCATAACATCGAAGAGGAGAAGAGGCAGTCTACCTTTCATGGTGAAACTTTATTTTGTGAAATCAAAATCTACAAATTGATCGGTTTTGTTAGTACAATCCATCTATAAATTGTCTATCAACTTATTTGGCAGTGATTAGAATTTTTCTTGCTTCTTTGTTCATTTACTTCTGTGGTGATGATATATAATTGTTTTGCTGATATGAACAGTCCAAGTTGTGTGCATATTTGTTAGCATGTAAAGATTTTATCCCTTTTTCTTAATATGAATTCTTTTATTGTACGAAAATACGAGTGATATATCAAAAACTAGGCAATTAATTTGAATTTAAGTTTAGAAGGTAAGACATGGGAACAAGTCCAGTTTCAAGTTCCGATGGAAATCTTATTTCCCGATTCCATGTTTTTTGGAACCTGTACTATAGAGTTCAATTCTTTCCCAGTTCCTAAGTGGGAACCAAACCGGATTGGTAATCAAGAATCGAGAAGGGGAGAACTAGACTAGGAAGTAGACATGAAAAGGCTTGATGTATGAATGTTTGCTCTAATTCCAATACCTTTAATGCATGTATCTCTTTCTAGACGTAAGGAGGTGAAAGTAAAATGCTCACCCCGTGGTCTGAAGTTCCACAACAAACTGGAATAGATTTGTTTATGTATTCATGCTTGATTTGATTGGCAAAAGGACCCTAAGTTGAGAATCTGATGAACTGTTCTCTTCTAAACTGAATGGGAGTGATCTAGTGGTATGACTTCTACTCCAATCCATTCACTCCACAAGATTAGTGTGGGTTTTCCTCTTCCCTAGCTTATCACACTCTAGTTCCAATTTGCAATCTAAAAGAGTAAAAACAATTATGGTCAAGTTCTGCTTTTCATGACTAAAAAAAAAAGAAAAAATAAAGATTTGAAATATTTCGACTTTCTATTCATATCCAGATGCGATTTTGCAATCAAACAACTTCAACTTGTGTGAAATCTTCATCTGCGTCTATAGATTACAACACTTTGTCCTCCTCTTCCTAGATTCTCCAACATCGTGGAAAGGTGTGTGGGGAGAAGATGATCAGATAGGAGAGCCTATGCAAGGTCTTCCATTATCTTTAGGGAAGATTATTGCAAAAAGCATGCAACATAATCTCCAAAGAAAGATGAACATATGTGGTGTCACGACCTAACCTCGAGTGAACCACCTAGGATTTGGCTAATAGATTATTAAGCCTAAACTTAATCCAAGCTTTCCTAAACCCATACCAATTCACGACTTAGGTTCAAGTTCTTAACATGCAAATGCTTTTTCAATTAGAAGTTGCCACTAATTTATTTTTGGTGAGTCGATTAAAAACCCAAGTAAAGTAACGGAGATTTACTTTACTTCCACAAACCAGAAATTGTAAGTTCAGGGACTTAATTACGCTAGATTTCTCTAACGCCTTTTCAGTACCTTTCTCTTTTATTTTGAAAAAATGTTTTGCAAGCAGCTTGAGTTGATTTTAATTTACTTCCCTAACATGTGAGGTGATCATGTGAGTGCGCAAACTACCAATTTAACACCCAAATAAAATAATAAATAAATTATGGGAGTTAACTCATAGCAACAAAAGCATCTGCAATGTTATATCAAAATTCACATCAACAATCTTAAATATGATTTCTAATTAACATACAATCATTCAATCGTTTTTAGGATTTTCTCTTATTTAAATGAAATTTAATCTGCGTGGAATGCAATGCAATGACACACTAAAATGTCTAACTAAAATGACATGTAACATGCAACCTACATGCGAACTGTACGTCACACATCATTAATTATTTAACATGATCTAATGACAAGAAAATATTACATGTAATTATCCTAATATGTCACGCACTCAAATGATCATAAACATGCAATGACTAGATTTTTTTTTCTTCTTTTCCTTTTTTATAGAATTCGAAAATAAAATTACCTAATAATTGAACATGCAATTTAAAGTAATGAAAAGAAAATCTAACATCTTTTGTTGTTTTTATTTCAAAAATTCGGAATAAATAAAATGCCTAATCTAAATATGCAAATTATCCTAAAACAGGCAATATTCTAGTATGAACCTAATCCAACTCAAATATATTTATTTTTTTTCTTAGGTTTTCTTTAAAGGAAGCAAAATCAATCCAAGCAAAGCCATAAATAAAACAATAAGGCAGCAAGTCAGGCAAGACATGATCGATACTCAACTAATAAATTGACGAATCGTATCTCGCGCATGAGATCGGATTGGCCAATTTTTTAACGAAATCGCGAATCATATCTCAGGTGGGAGATCGGATTGGCAATCTTTCCGTGTGATTGTAAGTCATATTTTAGACGTGAAATCAGACTATCAATCGTATGCACGTTGTAAAATTAGGAAGATTTCCCAATTTAGAAGGCTACTTGAGATTACGAATAGGACTATATATCATGAACTTCGATCATGTGTATCGAAATATTTTAAATAAAGAAACGGAATATTCGGAAATCAAATTAGACAAAAATTTTACCTAATCCGAATGTTAGCTTCCAAATTTGGACTTTGCGCAATCGAATCGGGATCGCAATCGGGAATGGCGGTGGGTGATCGGCCAAGAATTCCTGTGATGCCGTCTCAGCCAAGGATTCTTGGTGCACGACCGATGATGGATTCAGTAGGGCTCGTGAATTGAAGCGGTGAAGCTCGCAACTTGAGCATGTGGGGCGCTCGAGACCTACAAGGGAAATGGGTCTACACATTGCCAGCGTCCCCCAACTTCCCACGATCTCTTCCTCCTTTTGTCTTGTAGCTTTGAAGAAATTTTGCTCTTGTTGAACTTGACTGTGAGTGGGTGTTTGACCGAATTGTGAAACTGCACTCTTGAACATCGCTGCTGGATCACCATCTTCAATCTACAAAGGCATTGCAATATTTCTTTCTTGACTCCCACTCACGATTTTTCTCTATGTTTCTTTGCATATCACTCGCGAATCACACTAGCAACTTTTAAAACAACATTGATTGATATTGAACCAAAGAATAGCCTGCAAAAGAAAACTAAGGCTCGGCAAACGTTGGTTAGCAGTTGTCCAGATCTGGAGGGCTATGGCTATGCCTTGCGACGTGACTCGAGGACAGGTGTGTACAGCACGGGTGGTGCGGGCGGCGAGATCAGCAACTCAGCATTGTCATGGAGTGGACAGCAGCTTCGTTGTCAACGTGGTGAGACTAGAGCAGCAGCATCGTCAAGGTTGAGGACAGCGAGCTCGGCACAGCAAGGCTTGCGGCTTGTTAACAAGTTGTCATGGATGATGAGAGCGCTGTGGCGGCGGTGGCGGGGTCTCGGCCAAAGCTTGGCCAAGAGAACTCACGTCCTCTCCTCTCTCTTTTCGCACGTATATCTCTATATGTGGCACGCGTATTGAATTGTGTGGCCCCCTTGTTTTGTCCGTATTCAAGCCAATTTATAGGCAAGGGACTGAAGCTTTTGTAAAATTTCATTTCCTTTTTCATATCAAGATACGTAAAGATCACCTCCCGAATGCAATATTTCGACATCTCTTCTAGCCTTGTTTGATTTCCTTTGTATCTTTCCACATTTGACTGCAAAAAATGAATAATATCACACCTGCCATTTTCGAGGATATATGAATAGATTGCATGAATATACCCCAAAAAAAAAAAAAAAAAAAAATCCTCCGTCATATCACCAAAAATATCAAATCGCCAATTTTTTAATTTTTAGTCATAAGAAAATAACGGACTCCGAAATTAAACCACCCACTGCGGTGGCGTAGTTGGCTTGAGCTTTGTGCCTCCCACGAAATGTGCCAAGTTCGAATCCCAGCAGCATTACTTGGTGACTTAACCGCTGGCATGAGTGTGGTGGCTAGCTTGCATCAGCCCCAGGTTCTTCCCGCCGGCTGTCAGCTTTCGGGATTTCCTGGGTCATAAAAAAAAATAAAAAAAATAATAGGCTCCGAACAATCAAGTCAAATCCATCCGTCTTCGGTCCAATGCAAATGCGATAATAATAAATAAATACTCCTAAAATTATATGTTATGCAATTAATTTTTTAAGGGCTTAAAAATTAATCCCTAATTTTCTATGAATAAATGATTGGGTCGCTAAAATTTAGGTGTCAACAGCTGCCCCCTCTTTGAATGTGAGTTCATAGAGGTTGCCTTCAAAGACAAATTGAGACATAAATTTTGATTATGCACATGAACTAAATGATTTTTTTCTTTTTCTTTTTCTTGTTAGAAAATGAATTCCATTTTGAAATGCAATTTATACGATGCATGGAAATGATAATGCAAATGATAAAGAGACCTATCTGGAATAACTTACCTTCAAGGATGGTAGAGTAATTCAAAATAGTTGGAGTTACATGTCCACGACCCGTACCTTCCTACGCTCGCCCAAAATAATAATAAGGCTTTGTAAGGAAATTGCTTTTCTAGGACCCATACCTTTTTACGGTCGCCCAATATGGCAGTATTTGGTTGTCTAGGATCTTAACCTTTCTTCGGTCGCCTTGATGAAAAATTACTTTTCCAAGATCTTTCTACGGTTGCCTGAATGAGAAACAGCTTTTCCAAGACCCATACCTTTCTATGGTTGCTTGTTAGAGCAACAAACATTGTCTAGGACCGGTACCATTCTACGGTCGCCTAAATGGGAAATCACTTTCCAAGACCCGTACCTTTCTACGGTCGCCTAAATGGGGAAACTGCTTTTCCAGGACCCGTACCTTTCTACGATCACCTGTTAGAGCAACAAATATTATCTAAGACCCGTACCTTTCTACAGTCGCCTAAAATAAGGTTTTACTTGACGAGGACTCGAACCTTTCTTCGATCGCCTAGCATTGCGACATGAATCATTTGATCATGACCCAAACCTTTCTTCAATCGCCTTAATCGACTGAATCTGGAGAAAAATTTTGGGAGACAGCTTGACCGAAGTCGAGTGTCGATGCACTTGAGAGATAATACCCGCATAATAACTAGTATTTAGAGTATGGGTAGAGATATACTTACCTCGACAATATCTCTCGATTCTTGGAGATATGTCTCTTGGAACTTAGTCATAGGAGAGAAAAGAAGGTTAATCCGTGAAGGCCTCTCACCTCTTAAGGATTTGAGAAAGTAAACTTGGATACAGAGGAATTTTGTAAATCACGAGCTGCAAAAGCCCACCGTGCAAGAGACTCTGAGCTATAGAAGCTCGCCAAATTATTGAGGTGACTTTGGGCTATGAAGACTTGCTAGACCAATGGAAAGAAATTCTGGGCTACGGAAGTACGCGGATTTGATAGGGGGACTATAGGCTACAAAAGCACGCCATGTCGATACAAACAACTCTAAGCTATGAAAGTACGCCAGGTCAGGAGCTTCGGGCTACAAGAGCACACCATGTCAATTTAGAGAGACGTCAGGCTATGAAAGCATGTCGAGTCAATGAAAGGAACTCCAAGTTACGAAAGCACACCGGGTCAATATAAAGGGATATCAGGCTATGGAAGCACGCCGAGTCGATGAAAAGAACACTAGGCTACGGAAGCACGTTGGGTCAATGAAAATAGCTTCAGGCTACAAAAGCACGCCATGTCAATATAAAGGAACTCTAGGCTATGAAAGCATGCCAAGTCAATTAAAAGAGACATCAAGCTATAAAAGCACCATGAATCTCGAGGCTTCAGGGAGCAACTTGAACGTCAGGTATTACTCAATCTTCAACGAAATATTATTTGTCAAACATGATTAGAGCAAAAACTGGCATGCATTCATCAAAGAGGTAGAGAATCTAAGCTACTTTAAAATGCACATTTCAAAGCTCAGTGAGGTTTTCATCAATTCAATTAAAGTTTATGTATAATGACTTTACCATATTTGCATCACACAAATTTCCACAAAAGAGAATTGCCGTTCAAGACAATGACATGGATTTCTTAAGAATACTAAATGAGAGACCTTCAATTAGAAAGGACTTTCACTCACTCAAATTCAGAAGGGCTATTTTAGGATAATCACTTAATCTCACTATCATCATACCAACAAGGGCCTGATTATTCTCGCAAGCAGTACCACTTTACCAATTTGAGAGTCTTTAATGGAGACTATAATGTGGGCTTAGTCAATGGCTTAACAAAGGGAAGGGATGGGCAAGGGACTAAAGCTTTTGTAAAATTTCATTTCCTTTTTCATATCAAGATACATAAAGATCACCTCCCGAATGCAATATTTCGACATCTCTTCTAGCCTTGTTTGATTTCCTTTGTATCTTTCCACATTGGACTGCAAAAAAATGAATATTCTCCACCGATTTTCAAAGATAAGCTCGTAATATCTCCTTGTCACACTTGCCATTTCCGAGGATATATGAATAGATTGCATGAATATACAAAAAAAATTCTCTGTCATATCACCAAAAATATCAAATCACCAATTTTTTAATTTTTGGTCATCAGAAAATAACGAGCTCCAAACAATCAAGTCAAATCCATCCGTCACCGGTCCAATGCAAATGCGATAATAATAAATAAATACACCTAAAATTATATGCTATGCAATTAATATTTTTTTAGGGCTTAGAAATTAATCCCTAATTTTCTATGAATAAATGACCGGGTGGCCAAAATTTATGTGTCAACATGTGGTGAGGTCTTTAAATAACTATTCTAGTTTAATTAATATTAATTTTACTTTAAAAATATTATTATTATTATTATTATTATGTAATTAACTATGTTTGTTGTTTCTTTTTATTTTAGGTGGTTAGAATTTGGGGGATTTTTGTGAAAAATTGAGGACTGAAGTTCTATAATTTAGATTTTATGTTACGTGTTTTGAACTTATTATCGTTTATTTCATTTTACATGTCCATCTTTTATGAATTGTTACTATTGAAAAATGGGAATTTTTGTTATTGCATTCATTTTCATTTAGCTTAACTAAAAATGAAACAAAAAAAGGAAAGGAAGAAAAATTGAAACAAGAAAAGAAGAAGAAATTGACCAATTCCCACCCGATTGAGAGGTTTCAGGCACCGCATGATAGGTTTTAAGGTATGCAAGATAAGTTTCAAAAACTGAGGAATCGATTATGATAGCTTAGGTTCAAGATCAACTATTTAACTACTCATTTTATCAGGTGATAGTATTGAACCAGTGCAATGGCAATTTGGAGCTGAGTTGATGAATGACTCTCATTGTCTTTTTCACCCCCACGAAAAACACAAAAGAACAAAAAGGACACCTCGATCCCTCTTTGAAAACGACGTTTAGGTTTTGCATCGCATTCAAGATTCTTCACTTTGAATTCTCTCTTGGTAGCCAATCGCCGAAAGGCATTAATCCGCTCTCTTCAAGAAGGAAAAAAAAAATAGAGAAAATTCCGCCACAAGAGAAAGAAACTTTAGGATTCCGACGTGTCGATTAATTTTGGCCTCAACTACTCATATGCTGCCCCCGTTTCTTTGCTCCCACATTAACCCAAGATGCCCTTGGTCCAATCTAAGGACCTTAAACAAAGGCTGTGCTTATCAGAGCCCCGTTCCACATAAATAAAAATAAAACGGAAGGGTTAACCACGGGGAATTTGTAACCAAATTTGAAACACCCCCCCCGGCCGATCCTAGCTCGCTGCACTAGCCTCTCGATTTGCCAGCCCAGTATCTTGGAAATGATGGCATCTGGTTCTGCTCCGTGACTAGTGTCCACCAGCCGAGTTTTAGTGCTTTACTCAAGTGGTCTCCTTCGTCAAAGATCAAACCTTTGAGGCAGAATCCCACTTTGGTGTTCGATTTCCGCCGCTTGAGATCGATCCGCCATGGTGGGTTTGGCGCGAGCGTCCTTGCTCGTGGGAAAGGTGGAGTCTTGAGTCGGGGCACATGGCCGAGACCGTGAGAGCCGCTTCTTTTGGGAGCGGCAGCGACAAAGATATTAGGATTCTTGAACAGGAAGGTTTTATTGATGGGTCAACCGGTTTCATGTCCGGGGCAGTTTGGAATTGACTCTTAATCGTCTGGAGAAGTCGTTCTTGTTTCGAAAGTATGCTGATTTCGTTACATTTTCTTGCAAAAATTATAGTTTGCGATAGCGTGTCCTGTGTGTTAGGTACGAAAGTGCCAGTATGAACACCTAGAGGGGATGAATAAGTGTGAAGAAAAATTTTCACAAAACGTTGTAAAATATTTTGCTTTTGAATCCGAGTCGAAGAACAACAAACTTTAAGCAAATTCCGACTTTAACTATAAACCAAACTACGAACAAAGTAAAGGAGTTTCATGAAGAGAATAAGAACACATAATTTATAGTGGTTCAGCTTAGATTAAGCATACATCCACTTTCCCACGCTAATAACTTTCTTATTGGATTCCACTATGCAATCAACAAGAGATTACAACTTTGAGTGTAAATACTTAGTGGTAGATCACACTATCTCACAAAATTACTCTTTTGGTATTTCTCTCACGATCACAAACGTTTAAGCTTACAAAGACAATTGTATAATCGAAATTCGCTCGAGACTTTAGAATTATAAATTCTACGCTCCGTCTCTTACTTGCTCATCGGTCCTTGGTCTCCTTAAATACTCCTCCACTTCCAAACTAGCCGTTGGACAGTATCTAGAAGATCGTCTTCCAATCTACCCATTGGACATATCTATATCAAGAAGATTTAGTAGTCGTTAAGTGACAGAAGCAGAATCCCAAGTTGATTCTGATTCCCCATACAAACAGAATCTTGGTTTCCATAAGTAGAGCTTCTTCGTATAGAAAATTCTTGTCTTCAAGATCCAATTGTCAATCAATTAGATTGAGCAAATCAATTCTATCTTGATGTATAATCCAAACCAAATCATTAGCTGTTATTTGTTTGGGGCTTGTGTTACATTCTATCAAGTTGTTTCGTTCTGAATCTGCTACGTTCTAAACTGGTGTCTCGTTCTTGACTTGTGTCTCGTTCTGGATGTAAAGTTTGAGAGTGTTATGTCTGAAGTAGAATCTGAGTGTCTTCTGTCTGAAGTAGAGTATAAGTGCCTTCTGTCTAAAATAGACTTTGCAATATAGACGTAAGTCTGAACATATTCTGCTTCTAAACATATTTAACCTTAAGGTCTAGACACAGTCTGAATAAGTTCAACTTCAACATAGAGTCTGTCTTTTGGTTCTTCCAAATATAGACCTTGATAATATCATTTACATGTTCTATCATCTGCATAGTCTATTACTCAACCATTAAACACGTTAGTAGCCTTTGATTTATTTTGTCATCTTCAAAACATCATAAGAGATTTCCCTAACAAGATATATAGGAATGTGGCTTTTGATCGTTACAATTTCCGGGTTCTTCTTTTAAGCCAAGCTAGTTGCACTAGTTAAGTGGTTAATCTTGTGCTTCACTGTTTCGTGTCTCTGTTTGCTTGAAATTTTGCAAAGCTCTCATCAATCAAAGCCCGATTAAAGTTGGAAATGAAAATACAGTGTAGAAGAGCAAAGCTCTCCACATGCTTTGCAATGCGTTGGACAGCTATTTTCTTTTTTGTAAAAGAACAGCTTCTTATGGCATGATTGGCTTATCTACTCAGAAAAGCTCAGAATGCCATAGGCAGTTGTATACCTATCGCCTGTGTGTTAACTTCGAAGAAAATCTTTTACTGATGTATGCAAAGCAAGTGGCTCGTTGCTGACGTTTTTGGTGCCATCATTTTATTGAGGTGTGATGCTGAATCTCAGTGGGCTCCCATGGGTTCAGATGGGTTCGAATGTAAATAGCATGCTTCCAGTCGTACTCAAACAAATACTGAATCAAGAAAGGCCAGTGTCCACTGTTCTTTGTTTTAGCCCACGTCGCCTGTATAGCTCCCACATGGCATTGACTCCAAGAAAACGATGAACCCAAAAACGGAATGAACCGTATGCTAATTTGGTTCGAGCATATTAACGGACACATGGTGAGCAACGAGTTGGGGAGCAAATATTGACCTATTCCAAGCTCGAGCGCACACCCAAACTCAAAACTACTCAACAAGCGACATTCAAATTCAACAAAACCAACTCATTCAGGTCAAGAGCAAGAGAAATGGAGTCGACTCTCACCTCGCTCAAAACAGGAAAGATCAAGCAAGGCAAAGAGGTTCACGGAATTAGGCTCCACCGTGGGGGTCCCTACCCGGCCTGGAGACTATGGCTAGAGGGCGAACCCTAGACGAATCAGGCTACAATCGGCCGCCTTAGTGCCTCCGAGCCAAGATCCTCAGGGTAAGGGCGAGCTCTGTCTGTCTCTCTCCCTCTCTCTCTCTCTCTCTCTTACTCTCACTTACTCTTGGCTCCCTCTCCAGCCTCTCTTCTTCTCTCTTTCACTCCTTCAGCGAACGTCCAGCCATCTCAAACGCTTCATCTAATTTCTTTTAAGTATGCAGCTGTAGAGCTCCCAGACATCACTTTGACTTTCTGATTAATGCATCTCTTGGCCTCATAATCGAATGGATATATTTCCTTTGACACACAGAACAATGATGGGACCCTCCTCCCAGATTGGTGGCCCATCTTCGCTCCTTTGCAAACTTCGCCTAGAGGGAGGGACATCGAAGTAGAGCTTGCCGCACAGAATTCAACGCGTCGGGACACCATCGGTGTTGCTCACTGACGGAGAGGATGACGAAGCCGCGGGATTCGCCGAAGGCAACGTTGACATTTCTACGCAAGCAAGAGAGAGAAAAAGTTTGGGTCTACAAATGAGCTCTCCCTTTCCCGCGTTCTTCTTCTCTCCTCTTTCGCTCCTTTCTTCTCTCCAGCGAAACACCTCTAGCCAACCTCCCTCTTTAGCTCCTCCAGCTGGCTAAGGATAAGCAATGCCTAGTTCCATACAAATTTCACTTAAAACTTGAAACATATTTATGGGAATGAGTTCCTCATTTTTTGACAAAACTTACTCTACATATCTTGAAACCTGAAACCTACCACCTTATAGGTTTCAAGATTGGTCTCAAGATTTATACAAGTTCCACTTATACAATTAATTAAACGATTACAGTGAATTATAATTAGTACTTGCTCACTGACCATAACTTATTTATATACACACAAAAATATGAAACATTAACAAAATAAAAGTTTCAGTTATAAAATGAAAGTTTAGACTAATAGTTTTAGATTACATACTCATTATCGAACGCTATAAAATACCGCAAAATCGCGCAAAGAAATAAATAAATTAATAAAACACAAAAACTTATTATGAGTTCCATTAATCTAAAACTTGAAACTTACCCATCAAAAAAATTAATTTTCTAATTTTTGGAGCCTAAAATCTATTCTGCATACTTTTCCAATAATTGAGTTTTCTATTCTTTCCGCTGGCCTTGCTTTTCCATAAGCCAGCTCACCTACTCCAGAAGGTCTGGGTACGCTCGCGTCGCTTGCTGGTGGCTCCTCACCCTCGCTCACGGACGGACGCCTCTTTTGCTCGGTCGCCCACGTCACTGTTGTCGCTCCCCTCTTTCAGAGACGCGAGTCTATGCTAGGGAAGAGAAGAGAACGAGGGTTGGGCCCTGTTTTCTTTTCTCTCTTGGGCTTAAACATGGGTTTTGAAAAAAAAAAAAGTAGAAAGAAAAATAGAAATTAGGCCTAAAGAGGATATTAGGAGCTGGGCCAATAGATGGAGGGACTAGAGGGCCGAAAATTTTGTTAAAAGAATGGGCTGGAAAAACTGGCCCACTCAATTTTTGTTACTATTGTTTTTTTTTTTTTGCTTTTTATCTTGTTATAACTTTTTATATTTTTGCAAAATAAACGGATATTTAAATATTGACAAAAATTCGGATGTCAACACTTACTGTCCATTTTTCTTAATTTAAGGCAACACTAACACATCAAGAGGATATTGTCACACTACCAAATTGAAGAAATGGCTTCCAATGGAGAGGATGCCTGGATTATACATCTCCAATGTCAAATTAACAAGTTGGATCATGTTTGCACCCAAATATGTCCAATTTTTATTTATTACCTATATGTGATGACCGTTCAGAAACAACAAAAGTGAATTTGACAACCTTATATACAACTGTCAAAAATAACAATGAAAATGGAAAAGAGTGGAGAATATACTATCGGTGCATGGTTGGTCATCCATGGAGGAAGCCAATTCAATGGATTGAAGATTAGTCGATATTATATGTTGTTAATGACTCGCGTGTGCATGTTGGCACATATCGACAAGTGACAAATGATCGTGAATTATTTTAACAAAGTTGTCGATGAGCATTTTAACTAAGGAGCAAGGTGATTGATTAAAAGATTGCATCAAAGCTCTAGCACGTACACCTACTAGTGGAGATAGGTCACAAGAGCATGTGTAAACCTAGAGAATAGTCCGACCATTGGAGAAGTGGATGACTATTTCAAAGGAGCTTCGAAGAAGACTTGCCGTCGTGGATTGAGTACTACTTCAAAGGAGCTTCAAAGATGACTTGCTAACATGGGAACATACGACTTAAATTTTGGAAGAAACCACTCCCAAACAGTTATAAAAGAATGCCCATAAATACCAAGTTCTCACCAACTAGAAAGAGACACCCTGGACAATCAAAATGTAATAGTTTATTATCTTTACTTTCTTGCACTTTATTTTTCCTTAGTTATAGCTTTCCAATTCTCATCTCGATTAAATTTCAATGCGTATCTTTATCCCAATATTTCGTCGTCGGTTCAATTCCGACATACATCTCTATCATGAGTGTCGCACCGTCAATTAAATTCCAGCACTATATCTTTGCATATTCTTGAGATTTGTCGTCGATTAAATTCCAACATAGCTTGTATGCATGTATTGCTATGGAAGTGGTTGTATTTTTAAGCCTTCTTGTTAATTGAATTCCAACACAGTTTATATGTACATTTTGGTTTGAAGTTCAAAGTGAAGGTTTACAGTTATTTCTTATTCGCCTAGATATTTCATGTTCAGAGTTGCCACATAACCCATTTCCTCTCATTAAAAGCTAAATAATAACTTTCGAAAAAGATGTTGCATCATAGATTAAATTCCAGCAAAACAAATGGCACACCTGGTGGGACCATTGTGGTTGATATGAGGAGATATGATGGTGAGAACAATAAATCAACTTGATCATGAGAACGCTCGCAATGACAACTCATCATCACAACCTGATAATAATAAGGCAAGAAAGTCGTCGATTGCACTATGGATGGTAGAGCAAGAACAAAGTGGAGATGTCAGTATCTCAAGACAACTCATCGATGAGCAAAGAAGACAGTTAGAGCCAAGCCTATAATGTTGGCTACCATGCAATGGTTATTGAAGAAGCACAAGAATGAATTAATTAACTGAATGATAAAATATCTCATCAACGTGATCAAGTCAATTATCGTCAATACCTCCCACGAAGTGATGAACAGGACAAGAACATCGAGTCATTTAATTCGAGTGCAGGTAAGTCCTAATAATCTTGCATTTTTTAAAGGTTATGCCTATCAGTAGAGGCAATTTGCTTAATCTCATTCAAGTTAACTCCGGTGGTATTAATTATGGCGATGACAAGGAGGCACGTGATGACTCTTGGTTTCCTAATTTAAAAGAATCGAATATTGATAGATCATTCATTCTTTTAAAGGGGGCATATCTTTGCACCCAAAAATGTCCAATTTTTAGTTATTATCTACATGCGATGATTATTCGGAAGTAAAAAAAGTGGATTTGACAACCTCATAAGCAACCATCAAAAGTAGCGATGAAAAGGGAAAAGAGTGGAGAATATAGTAGCATGTTTGGTCATCCGTAGAGGAAGCCACTTGAATGGATTGAAGATTGGTCGATATTACATATTGTTGATGACTCTAGTGTAAATGGTAGCACATATCAACAAGTGGCAAATGATTGCGAATTATTTTAACAAAGTTGTCCATGAGCATGTTAACTAAGGAGCAAGGTGATTGATTAAAAGGATTGCGTCAAGTCTCTGACATGTACACCTACTAGTGGAGATCATGGAGAACCGTTACGATGGGAAGTGAACGTGGAAGATTGAGTCAAGTGTACTGCATCAAGGCTTAATCTGAAGAACGGTTACAAAAGCACATGTAAACTTGGAGAATAGTCAAACCATTGGAGAATTGGAGGACTATTTCAAAGGAGCTTCGAAGAAGACTCGCCGATGTGGATTGAGGACTATTTCAAAGGAGTTTTGACGAGGACTTGCCGACATGGGGACATGAGACCGAAATTTCAAAAGAAATTGCTCCCAAAAAGTTATGATATAATGCTCACATAAGACTCACCGATGTGGATTGAGGACTATTTCAAAGGAGTTTTGACGAGGACTTGCCGACATGGGGACATGAGACCGAAATTTCAAAAGAAATTGCTCCCAAAAAGTTATGATATAATGCTCATATACCAAGTTTCATCAACTAGAAGGGGACATAATCAACAATCAAAATGTAATTTTTTATTATATTTACTTTCCTGCCCTTTATTTTTCCTTAGTTATAACTTTTCAATTCTTGTCATCGATTAAATTTCAATGTGGATCTTTATCTCGATACTTGATCGTCGATTACATTTTTGCATGCATCTCTACCATGGGTGTCGCGCCGTAGATTAAATTCCGACGTTTCATCTATGTACGTTCTCAAGCTTTGTCGTCGATTAAATTCAGACATAATTCATGCACGTGTATTGCTGTCGAGGCTTGTTGTTGATTAAATTCCAGCATAGTTTATATATACAATTTAATTCGAAGTTCGAAATAAAGATTTATATTAATTTCTTATTCGCCTGAATATTTTACTATATGGAGTTGTCATAGAACCGTTTCCTCTCATCAAAAGCAGAATGACTTTTTAAAAAGAGTTTTGATGGTAGATTAAATTCCGGATAAACAGGTGGCATGTTATTTTGCCGTCAGATCGCTTGTACCAATTCGCCATGACTCAACTTCCTCCTCCTCCAAGGCCAGGGGCGATGATTCAACGTAGCCCATCATTGTCCACCCAAAGGGCGAGGCCGAGAAAGCAAGCGATGTCTTTAAGTCCCGGATTCAATGAATTTGACCAATTCGCACACGAACTTCACGGTGCCTGTCTTTAAATCAATTTGAATACTTCGCACGTGAACTTCATGGTGTTCAAACGGGACAGACCAAATAGACCCGTCATCCCAGCACAACAACTGGCCCCAACAGACCAAATCACAATTTTCATGGGCTCCCCAACTATTTATGAGCAAAGACATGGAGGGCAGCCGGTGATTGACCAAACATTTATGAGTATGATAGAAAGGAAGTGGCATTATATGCCGTCTCTGCTCCCCAACTATTACTATTCAATCTCTCCCCCTCTCTCTCTCTCTCTCTCTCTCTCTATCAACTTCCCTCATCAAAGCAATCGTACATGTACTAGGATGTTTGTCCAATAGCAGTGGATGAGAAGACGCGGAGCACTTCCTAATTAAAGCAATCGTACATATACTTGGGTGTATGTTCAATAGCAGTGGATGAAAAGACATGGAGATAGACATGGGGGTCGGTGACCGGTAGTAGAGCATAAGTTCAAGGCAAAATCAAAAATCGAATCAAAGGAGCTGTAAGGCCCTATTTGGTAACCATCCAAACAGGACCAAATTCTGATTCTTTGTTCCGGAATCGATTTAGGCCTAGAATCGCGTTTGGTAAAATTTTTGTTCCGGGAACAGATTGGGAATAGAATCAAGAACCAAAAAAGTTGATTCTTGTTCCGAGAACGAATTTGAGAATCAAAATCAAGAAACTTTCTTCTTCCCTTGGCCAATCTCGCAACCGCCGTCCACCACCGCGGCCACCGGTCCGGCGAGCTCGCCGGAGGCAAGCCCAGCCACCGACGAGCTCGCCGGAGGCTCGCGGCACCGGGCGAGGTCCAGCGAGCTCGCCGGAGGCTAGCCCAGCCACCGGAGAGCTCGTCGGAGGCTTGCCCAGCCACGGCGAGGCTCGGCCTCCTAGATCTGGGCGACGCCGAGCCTCGCCGGTGGCTAGGCGGGCCTCGCCGGGGCTGGGCGTGGGCTGGGCAAGCCTCGCAACGCCCGGCCCCACCGGTGGCCGGGCGAGGCTCGCCCGGCCCCGCCGGTCGCACGGCGAGCCTTGCCCAACCTCGACGAGGCCGGCCCGGCCCCGCGGGCTCGGCCGACGAGGGCGGCGATGCTCCGGTGAGGTCGCCGGCCGTAAGAAGAAGAAGATGAGAAAAAGAAAAGAAAAAGAAAAAGAAAAAGAAAAGAAAAAAAAGGAAAATGAAAAGAAAAAAATGAAAAAATGAAAAGAAAAAAAAAAGGAAAAAAAGTAAAAAAAAAATTTTAAAAATTAAAAGAAATTGATTTGGAATAGAATTAATAAACACGGTACCAAACGCAATTCTATTCCGAATCGGAAATTTTGGACAGTTACCAAACGGCTTAAAATGCTTAGAATCGGTTCAGGAACGAGAATCAAAAGAATCGGTTACGCCGATCAGAATCTACTCCGGGAACAGAATCGTTACCAAACGCACCCTAAGAATCAGTCCAATTTCAGGTTCTCGACCGATTCTTGACTTTAAAATAAAGTTGAATTGATATGTGCAATTCTTCCTATCCATGACGCTTATTTCCCAATATGCCTTAATAGATTATTTCCTTTCAAACTTGTCTTAAGATACACATACAACATATCTTATTTTGCACTCGGCAATGTGACACCTATTAATTTCCATCTAGGGTTAGATGCGTTCCATATATTTATATTAGCAAAGATTTTCAAATCATTGAACAACTTGCAAAAAAAACAATCATATACAAAATTTTTAGCTCATTTCATTATTCGATTCTTAAAATAAGCGCAGGATACTCATGAATTCATAGGCCCTAGGTTAAAGCAATTAAGGTGAAATTTCGTGTTAACAAAGAAAGGAGAATATGTATCATGCGTAATTTGTCGGTGAAAGTGTAAAAGCAAGCCAATCAAGGCTCACATTTAGGCCATAATTAGTAACCACCCATTATTGACTATTTCTACTATTTCTTTCTCACAAACAAAGAAGAATATAAATTCATTTGGTGATATGAACTAATTTTTCTATTTTTGAGAACAGATTGATGGTTAGATAATATATGTGGAATAGAAATAAGAAGTAGAAAAAGTTACCTTTTTGGTTTCCAAAAACAATTTCTAAAACCAAGACATTTTCTTTTCTTTCTTTTTTTCTTCTTCTTCCATCTCTGGTTGGTCATTAATCAAAAATTTGAAGATCATATCAAATGCATTCCTTCTCTTTTTCTATTTCGAGAATAGAAATTTTGTGAAATTACCAAACGCATTCGAATGCTCAAAAACTTTCTGAAAATAAAATAATTACCAAATGCATCCTTAGTGATTTTCCTTCATCCTTGTAAGGTGATTATAACTTCATTTGCTTTTATTTGATTATAAAGAGAATGGGAACATGTCACTAATGCTAGTGACCCCCTTTGGGTATTACCATAATCGTCTCTCTTTCATTATAGAAAATTCGGTTTAAGCCATAACTACTTTACATTACTTGTGATATAAAGATTTGAGGTAAGTGAGCTCGTTACTATAGTCCTACCAAGATAATAATAGCTAGAAGTCTCTCCACATGAATCATGCGACAGCTAGACAACATAGTACAAGTTATTTCGAGATTTGTTTATGACCTAATCAAACTTAGGATCTATTGGAAGACAAATAACCCTTTCCCCATAGGCCAATCACTTTGGTGGTAACTATTGTAATTTATGTCAACGTGAAAATTACTAGACAAAACAAACGACGAATAATAAGGGATGCCAAAATGTACATGATTCAATCCAATATTAATATCTACATCTATGGAGAAAGTTGGTAGCAAATAATTTACTAATAATCAGAAAATTCAAGTTACAATCATTCATACGCTCGAGTATTTTTTATACCTAAATTAAATCCAAATCCCAAGTGTTTACAAATAAACAATCCATTTTGATAACTTAAAACTCATGGCATAAAATCCACGTGTTTGGAACCAAAGGAAGGAGAGCCATCGTGCAGCGCAACTCTTGAGGAACCCTCACGCTCTCATGCACGAAAGAAACCCACCGGCGGCTCCTTGTCCTCTCCTATAGGAACCCACAAGACTATCATTGTGCGACTATATATTAGGGGTGAGCATATCGGACCAATCAAACTAGAAACCGCCCAAACCGGCACCAAGACTATCGTTGTGCAGCTATATATTAGGGGTGAGCATTTAGGACCAACTGAACTAGGAACCGCCCAAACCAACCGGGTCTGGGCAGTTCATGAGAGTGTCGGTACAATTCCCAATTCCATAAAAATAAAACAAGTTATTTTTGGTCCGATTCTCGATGTTGGGGGGAACTCGACCAGCTATATTGTTTTTTTTTTATTATTTCTCAAAAATAGCAACAAGTTTAGTAATTTTTTGGGGGAAAGATTTACCTTGTCGATTATGTGCCATTTTCAAGAGAAAGATTTACCTTGAAAATGTTGAAATTTGGAGGCAAAATTGCCAAGTGATCGATTGCATAGGACGCTCGATCCGGTCCCCTATCCCAGAAATTGGGAACTAATTCTCCCAGTCCGATCTGACCCCAAGTCCAATTCCCGATTCCTAGGTGGGATCGAACCAAACTGGAAATTAGTCATCCCTTCTACATATAGAGAGAGTAAACCTAAGGTTCTCCTTCTTTGTTTTCTTTTTTTTTCCTCTTCACTCGGTGCTCCCTTGAGCCCATTCTTTGTCTTGTAATGGCTTTCTCTTAATTAAGAGAAGTAACCCGTGCATATCTTGTGCTGAAACTTGAACATTTATCCAGTGGGTTGAGTTCCGTAAATGGCTCAAATGCAAGAGATACTTTAGTAGTAACTTTGTTTGTATAGACCAATCATAGATACACAATCCTTCTATTATTTATTAGGACCCTTTAGTTTTTTCATAGGATGCACGTTTTGAATTTTGAAAGTGCCTCAACAATTTTTTTGTATTTTTTTAACCTAATTTTAAGAGCATTGATTTATAAAACTCATGAAAAATAGAAACATCTTTTAAGTTCAACCTCGCGCATGGCAATATGGCACGTATCTAGGCTTGTACTGTGTATGGAGAAGCACAACCTTACCCAAGTATCACATGTATTTTGTCTTTGTCTATCCTTTATTTGAAAGTAATAAGAATTCCTGTCCAGGTGATTGAGAGATCCCCCACCAAGTCGACATGTTCGTGCAAACTCATGCCCATGCATGTTGAGAAAATATTGAGTGTAACTGAAGTAGCCACCTCAACAATGCATAAGTCCATTCCACGTGTCGCTCACGGGCCCACTTTTCAAGAAACCTGAATCCCCTCTCTCTCCCTTTCATTTCTCTCTCTCTTCTTCACCGTTTCTTTGTCCTTTGTTTTTCTTTTTCTTTCTTTCTCGCTCATTGGCCTGTGGCCAGCGACCAGCCACAAATGAGGGCCGGCAAGGGTGTCGTGGTCCTCGCCTGTACCAACCCTCACCTATGGCCGGCGAGGGTCGATTTCATCAAATTCGGCGAGGGCTCAACCCTCATGACCAAGGCAAGGGTTGCCCTCCAAATTAGATGAAAGCAATGACGGCCACGAATGAGGGTTAGCATGCTCAGGATTATTTTGTCCATGGCTGGTCACTACAATCGAGCGGCATCCATGGCCTTAGAAGGCAAAAAAAAAACACACAAAAAAAGAAAAGAAAAGAAAGCAACGATGAAGAAGAGAGAGACAAGGTGTCTGAAAACAGAGAAGTGAAAGCGAGCAGAGAGAGAGAGAGAGAATGGGCCCACAAGAATTTTAAATGTTTCTGACTTGTGGGCCCAAGTACAATATGTGTCATAAGATAAATGGACTAATATTTTGCTGAGTTGGCTACAATTTAGATATTCAATATTTTCTCCATGCATGTTTCACACTTGAACTGGGCTCAAGTTACAGTGAATGCGACGCATTGAAACGAAGTACTTCAAAACTCTCCATAAATAGAAGAGCCTCAAACCCATTCAGATGCAAGCCAAATAGACTCTAAGAGAGAGAGAGAGAGAGAGAGAGAGAGATGGAATTCACACGACAATTCCCCATGAAAGGAGGAATGGGAGAAACAAGTTATGCTAACAACTCATTACTTCAGGTAAACTTCTCATTGTTCTATTGTGGGCACATATTTGTCTTAATGAAAATGGAATGACACCAAAAATACTTTCAAGAATTTATTTTTCAGGAGAATGACACTACTTTTCCTCATTCTTAAAAATTGATTAAACCATTAAGGTTTGCTCTAGTGGCTACCTTTAGGGGAGATGGGAAGTTTGAATCATCACTTTCTCAGAGGAATTAAGTAAGGACAATTAGTTTTAAGTATGAATTTCGACTTTCACGTCCTACAAAGGGACAAGACAAAAGTCCGAAATGAGTTGAAAATTAGAGTAGGACTAACGAGAAAAAAAAAAAGATTTATGACTATACACCCTTTTGTGATAATACACTACAATATGATTGTTCATTTTGTAACAAACTAGGTTCTTTTTGTTTACCGAAATTTGAAATTATATATGTGAAAGACACCATTTTACCACGCCCTATTAGACCATATCACTTATCGATCTAAAATTTAAATGATGTCCCTAATTTGTAGACAAATTTTTTAATTAACAAAGTATCTCTTGAAGAATGTACACTCAAGAGTATATAAAAGAATTAGATCTTGTAAAACCATCGCAACATGGGACAAATGATGTTTGATTTGGATAGAATGCACGAAAAAAATACCAAAAATATTCAAAACCTATTACATTTAATCATTTCAAACATAAACTTTCAATTTGACCAATTTAGTCATAAAACTTTTGATGATTTGCCAATTTAATCATTCAAACCAAATTTAATTGAGACATGAACACCAACTGTCCTACGTGATACAACTAACCCTTACGTTGATAGCTTTTTATAAAAAAATTTCTTCTCTTTTTTCTTTTTTTCTTTTTTTTTTTTTTTTTTTTTGGTAAAATTCTTCTCTTTTTTCTTTTTCATTTCTAAGCCTGGCAAATGCCACAACCACTTTCAAGGTCGATGAGAGCTTCATGGCTCACGCTTGGTCTAGGTGAGGATTGCAACCTTGATCCACACCTAGTGGCCAGTTAGGTCATCAACCCTTACCTAGGGTTAGTGAGGGATGACCGGTTAACTAACTTCATATAAAAGAAAAAATAAAAACTATAAAAAGGTTTAGAAATTTTTATAAAAATTATAAAAATTGTCCACGTAAATGTGGACCGTTTTATGTGACACTATCGATGCCTACCTCAGTAATTTTCTGACCAAAATGGGTTGAAATGAATAAATCGGCAAACCATCTAAAGTTTTGGACTAAATGAGTTAAATTAAATGGTTTTTAACTGAACTGGCACAAATTCAATTAATTTAGGATTTTTTTGGTAATTTTCCTGAATGCACAGAGTTTGCAATCTTCAATCGTTCTCTATTAACTACTCATTTATTTTAATCGAGAAGATATGTTCGAACAGTGTAGGGTAAACATGACAATTGTGATTTATTTCTCCGCAGATGAAAAAACTAAGATATAAACCTTTTCTCTTTATATTGAGTCAATGCTCTCTTTTCCTTTTCATAGAGAAAGGTGATATCGATGACAAAGCCTATAACAGAGGCAGCCATCACAGCTTTCTTCTCCACTATCGCCGCTACCATCCCGGCAAGCCTCACCATCGCAGACTTGGGCTGTTCCTGCGGCGCCAACAGTCTCTTCGCTGTGTCTGAGATCATAAGCATCATGATTGATCTCTGCAATGCGAAGAAGCACGAGCTACCGGAGTTCCAAGTGTTCTTGAATGATCTCCCGGGAATGACTTCAACACCCTCTTCAGCAGCTTCTTGCCGAGATTCCAAGAGAAGCTAAGTGAGCAAATGAAGAGCAAGTATGGAGCATCAGCGGCGTTGGCATGCTTCTTCAATGGCGTTCCCGGTTCGTTCTACGGGAGATTGTTCGCTCAGGAGAGTCTGCACTTCATTCATTCTTCGTACAGCCTTCATTGGCTGTCTCGGGTAAATTTTTTTGGCCCATAGTTTCATTTGCTAATAAACTCATTCATACTCTCTCTCTCTCTCTCTCTCTCTCTCTCTCTCTCTCTCTCTCTCTCTCTCTCTCTCTCTCTCTCTCTCTCTCTCTCTCTCTCTCTCTCTCTCTCTCTCTCTCTCTCTCTCTCTCTAGGTTCCAAGAGAGCTAGAGGAAAACAAAGGCAACATATCCATGTCAAGATCAAGCCCTCCGAGTGTGCTCAGGGCATATTATGAGCAATTCCAAAGGGACTTCTCAACTTTCTTGGAGTGTCGTGGGCAAGAGTTGGTAATCGAAGGGCGTATGGTTTTGACCCTCCACGGTCGAAGAAGCGACGATCCTTCAAGCGAAGAGTATCGGGGACTTTGGGAGCTCTTAGCTATTGATCTCAATGAGATGGTCACCGAAGTAAGCAAATTAAAAAGATCAAAGCAGTACTTGAATAGTCGCGGACACTTTAGTATTGAGTTGGTTTTTCTTATTACCTGTAGTAAAAATTGTATCATACTTCCGTTGACCCTGGTGAATTTTCTTAGTCCTCTAGGAGTATCTTTTGATTTCGCACTCCGAGACCAATCATAACCATAATTAGATAACAAAAAACAATGAGAGTAATGGTGGTTACGGTTAATGATTATTCCTGATTTTACTGTAGCTAAAGCACCTGTTAAATGAGCTCTAGCAATAGTTTTCGCATGAATTCTTTGAAAGAAAGCAATAGTGCACTTTGGATACCCTACATATTTAATCCGATTTCTCTTCCTTATGAATGTATTCAGCAAAATCAGAGTACGCAAGTAAAAATTATTAGGTATTTTAATTAAGTGCACACTCGTTCCCTATTAGGCATGGTGTAAAAAATGGAATGCACATTTACATACTAGGAAACAACAAATATCAGCAATATGCAATAGTTGCACAGCCAATTACATAAACATGTACCTACGGCTTCTTCTTCTTTTTTGGGTCAAAGTAACTATGACTTTTATTAGGATATTAGACTGACAACTTATTGCAATTGTTTCTTATTTTCGGTAGAAAGATCCAACATACTAAGTTTGTTGCTGACGTAGGGACTCATAGAAGAAGAGAAACTCCACTCCTTCAACGTCCCTTATTACACACCCTCACCAAAAGAAGTACGCCAGGAGGTCGAAAAGCAAGGTTCATTCTCAATCGATTCCTTGGAGGTGTTTGAAGTGAATCATGATGTAATTGAGACCGATTTCGACCCTAATGTTGTCTTAGAGGAAGCGGTAGACAAAATAGTCGGGTGCCTAAGAGCTATAGCCGAGCCCTTGCTCATTCATCACTTTGGTGAAGAGATCATTAATGAGGTTTTCAAGAGGTTTAGGGCTAAACTCGGCAACCGTTTTTCCAAGGAAAAGATTCCATTGGTCAGCATCATCATTTCGCTGAAGAAAATTACCTAAATATATCACAAAATCTCACAAATAAATTCATTACAGATGTATGTACTTCTGTAGTGAAGTTGAAATAAGAGTGTCATAAGTGTGTTTAATATAGCTCTAAAGTGTGGCCGTTTATGTATTACTTCTAATGTCGTATCTCGATTAAAGAAAATGCAAGAGACTTGCGCGTTTGCTTTTTTGGGGGGTCAAAAGAGACTTGCAAGTCGAAGGGCTTGACATTTGGGATTTTCTTTCAAGGATTTTTCTTTCGTATATTCCCTATAATGCGTCGGTCCAATTGAGCGAATTTGGTGTTTTCTTGATTTATTTATGTCAGGAAAATAAGACAGAAAAGCTAAATGAAGTAAAATATTCATCCAGAGATGTCTGAATGAATAAACACGAATTCCTCAAAACCGAAATTAGAAACTCAACTGGAAGAGCTTCACAATAACGTCAACGAAACATAGGAAAGGTTTTAGTCCAATATAATATAGAGTGGTTATACCATCAAATTAGTTTAAAAAAGAAAACTAATTTAAAGGGACATACATTGTTAATCATTGTGATTTGAAATTACAATTCGCATTCACAAAATCAATTGAAAGGAAAAGGACTTAAAAGAATATCTGTTACACAAGTGAGAAATCTAAACATGCCAAAATAATGAAGCCATCTACATTCTAAGAAATTGGAGGTATGAATAAATTAAAAGAAGGAAGTTGCTATGACAATACAAAACACCATGCAGAGGGCTATTCAACAATCGCATCCAGAATCTAACATTTCGTAACGCAGAGGTGGAACTTACGTATATCCAAAGTCTCTCAAGGAACGGTCAAATCTAGTCTCTTCTTCCTGCTCTTTTACTTTATATATGAAAACAATGGAAACATAGACATCAATTTTTTTAATAAGAAACTACACTCTTGCTATTGAAGTTCATTCGTAACCAAAGCACACATGAGTAACCAGTCGAGGTCTTTAAGAGTCTCTCAAAAAACCAATTTCCTTATTATAAATTGTCCTGAATATACGTAGTTTGTTATATATAATTTCGGCAAGATATCGTGACGTACATATAAAATTTAAGTAAAGAGATTCCTTTTTGTCATAAATGAGTACAAAAACGTCATAAAACAAACAAAAAAAGAACTTAGTCACCTAAAGCGAGTATAATTTACAATCTTTGTTGAGTTAGAACATGAAAACACTTTGCATATTTTTCCCTTTGAGCTTCCATTACCCCCAAATTTGCAACCTTCTCTTTACATGTGTTGTCATGGTCTCCAACATGCCTTTTCATTCCAACATATAGAAACATTTTAGGATGGCTTCTGGACTATCCATGCCACATACAGGGTCACATCGTGATTCAGTTTAGTCATGGCCAAATAACTGTGACAATAACTATTGTGCGATGGTAGTTTCCTCACATTTATTTGAATTCATATAACCATTATTGCACATGATTTATATTTAAATAGCATTTCTTTCTTTGGCTGAAACAAAAATCTCGTTCAAAGTAAGCAACAAGAGTTGGATTGCAAGGGGCATCAATCGAAGAGGCGTGGGTGATATCAACTTGACATAAACTCCTAATTGCCAAAGGCAAACTCAAAGGGGAAAGTTTGTAACGGTCCCAAAATTCCTAAAAGCCCAGCGACAAAGGGCATCTCAACAGAGGTACAAGCTCCAAGGGACCCAAAAAAAGAGCAGTAAAGATGGCAATATAACTGCTTGATGGGCTGGGTGAAACGATATTGATTGAGGGAGGGAGGCAGGCAGGCAGGGGGAGAGGGAGGAGCGTTGGCTGAAGCAGAGAAGAGGCAGAGAGCATAACATCGAAGAGGAGAAGAGGCAGTCTAACTTTCATGGTGAAACTTCATCGGAATTAGCTGAAATTTTAGTGTGTTGTTTGTGAAATCAAAATCTACAAATTGATCAGTTTCGTTAGTAAACTCCATCTCTAAATTGTCTCTACTTATTTGGCAGTGATTAGAGTTTTTCTTGCTTCTTTGTGTTAATCTACTTTTGTGGTGTGATGATGATATATAATTATTTTGCTCATGTGAACAGCCCTAGTTGTGTGCATACTTGCACGTATTTGCTCGCGTGTAAAGATTTTATCCTTTTTTATTAAAATAAATTCTTTTATAGTGAGAAAATACGAGTGATATTTTAAATAATGGACAATTATTTTGAATTTATGTTTAGAAGGTAAGACATGGGAACAGATCCAGTTTCAAGTTCCAATGGAAATCTTATTTCCGATTCCATTTTTTTTTAGAACTTGTACTCTAGAGTTCAATTCTCGATTCCCGGTTTCTAGGTGGGAACCAAGCTGGGCCGAGAACCGAGAATCAAGAATCGGAGAACCAGGCTGGGAAGCAGACATGAAAAAAGGCTTGGTGTATGAATGTTTGCTCTAATTCCAATACCCTTAATGCATGTATCTCTTTCTAGACGCAAGGAGGTGAAAGTAAAATGCTCACCCCGTGGCTCATCTCACTTTGGGTCCAACTTGTAATCTAAAAGAGTAAAAACAGTTACGATCAAGTTCAGCTTTTCATGACTGAAAACAAAGATTTAAATATTTCGACTTTCGATTCATATCCGGATGCAATATTCCAATTGAACAACTTCAGCTTGTGTGAAATCTTCATCGTCATCTATAGATTACAACACTTTGTCTCCCTCTTCCTAGATTCTCCAACATCATTGAAAGAAGGTACATGGGGAGAAGATGATTAGACAGGAGAGCCTATGCAAGGTCTTACATTATCTTCAGGGAAGATTACTGCAAAAAGCACGCAACATAACCTCCAAAAAGAAAGATGAATAATTTTGGTCTCAACTCACTCGTATGTTCCCCCGTTTCTCTGCTCCCACGTTAACCCAATATGCCCTGCTCCGTGACTACTGTCCACCAACCGAGTTTCAGCGCTTTACCCAAGTGGTCTTCTTCGTCAAAGATCAAACCTTTGAGGCGGAATCCCACTTTGGCGTTCGATTTCCGCCGCTTGAGATCGATCGGCCATGGTGGGTCTGGCGCGAGCGTCCTCGCTCGTGGGAAAGGTGGAGTCTTGAGTCGGGGGCACATGGCCGAGACCGTGAGCTGCTTCTTTTGGGAGCGGCAGCGGCAGCAGCGAAGATATTAGGATTCTTGAACAGGAAGGTTTTATTGATGGGTCAGCTGGTTTCGCGGCTGGCAGTTTGGAATCCACTCTTAATCGTCTGGTTGGTGCCCTTCTCCGTTTGGTCGTTCTTGTTTCGAAAGTATGCTGATTTCGTTGCCTTTTCTTGCAAAAATTACAGTTTGCGATAGCGTGTCCTGTGTGTTAGGTATATAGGAACGAGGCTTTTGATCGTTACAGTTTCTGGGTTCTTCTTTTAAGCCAAGCTAATTGCACTAGTTAGGTGGTTAATCTTGTGCTTCCCTGTTTCGTGTCTCTGTTTGCTTGAAATTTTCTGGTGATTGTACTGCCTTATTGGAGTTGAATTGTCAGGCAAAGCTCTCATCAATCAAAGCCCGATTAAAGTTGGAAATGAAAATACAGTGTAGAAGAGCAAAGCTCTCCACATGCTTTGCAATGCGTTGGACGGCTATTTTCTTTTTCGTAAAAGAACAGCTTCTTATAGCATGATTGGCTCATCTACTCAGAAAAGCTCAGAATGCCATAGGCAGTTGTATACCTATCGCCCGTGTGTTAACTTCCAAGAAAATCTTTGCTGATGATTGCAGAGCAAGTGGCTCGTTGCTAGCGTTTTTTGTGCCATCATTTTATTGAGGCATGATGCTGAATCTCGGTGGGCTCCCATGGGTTCGGATGTAAATAGCATGCTTTCAGTCGTACTCAAACGAATATTGAATCAAGAAAGGCCAGTGTCCACTGTTCTTTATTTTAGCCCGCGTTGCCTGTATAGCTCCCACATGGCATTGGAACATAAGACTCCGAAAACGGTGAACCCAGTAACGGAATGAACTGTACGCTAATTTGGTTCGGGCATATTAACGGTCACATGGGGAGCAACGAGTTGGGAGCAAATATTGACCTGTTCCAAGCTCGACCGCACACCCAAACTCAAAAGTACTCAACAAGCGACATTCGGATTCAACAAAACCAACTCATTCAGGTCAAGAACAACAGAAATGGAGTCGACTCTCACCTCGCTCAAAACAGGAAAGATCAAGCAGGGCAAAGAGGTTCATGGAATTAGCCTCCACCATGGGGGTCCCTACTGTTAGGGAAATCCCTTATGATGTTTTGAAGATGACAAAATAAATCAAAGGCTACTAACATGTTTGATGGTTGAGTAATAGACCATGCAGATGTTAGAACATGTAAAGGATATTGGCAAAGTCTGAAGACGACCGGAAGAGCTGTGTCAAAGTCTGAAGATGTGTCAAAGTCGAAGACCGTCGACTCAAGACTCATATTGTAAAGTCTCAAGATCCAGATTGTAAAGTCTCAAGACTCATATCGTAAAGTCTCAAGACTCAGACTTTACATCCAGATTCGATGAATCGTAACTCAAGCCCAATCATACAACGGCTAGTGATCTGGTTTGGATTCCACATCAAGATTGATTTGATTGAAGACAAGATCTTTCTATACGAAGAAGCTTTACTTATGGAAACCAAGATTTCGTTTGTATGGGCGATCGGAATCAATTTGGGATTCTACCTTTGTCACTCAACGGCTACCAAATCTTCTAAGATACAGAGCTGTCCAATGGGTATATTGGAAGACGATTCTCCGGGATGCTGTCCAACGGTAGTTTGGAAGTGGAGGAGTATTTAAGAAGATCATGGACCGATGAGCAAGTAAGAGACGGAGCGTAGAATTTATAATTCCAAAGTCTAAGCGACTTTAGATCATATACTTGTCTCTTGAGAGCTTAAACGTTTGTAATCGTGAGAGAAATACCAAGAGAGTGACTTAGTGAGATAGTGTGATCTACTACTAAGTGTTTGCACTCGGAGTTGTAATCTCTTGTTGATTGCATAGTGGAATCCAGCCAAGAAGGCTGTTATCGTGGGAGAGTGGACGTAGGCTTGGATTAAGCCGAACCACTATAAATCTTGTGTTCTTATTCTCTTCCCTAACTCCTTTATTTTGTTCATACTAGCACTCTCAATTGGTATCAGAGCCAAGTGCTCGGTTTATAAAAGTGTTTTTACTTTTGAGCTAAAGATTCTTTATGGCTAGTATGTTGGCACCAGGTCTTATGGAAGGACAAAGCAACACAAGGCCACCATATTTCGATGGAAGAAAATACAAGCAGAATGGCCAGAAAAGAACAAAAAAGAAGAAGATGATGTGCAAAGAAATATATGCTTGACGGCACATTCAGAATCTGAGTCTAACTCAGACAGAGACTCAGAATCAGAGTCTGATTCAGAACAAGACTCAGAATCTAATGAGGAAATCAAGGGGGAGAAATCGAATCCAAAAGAAAAGGAAAAGAATCGTGATCATCTCAAAAGGCAACAAATTGAGGGGGAGCTTTGATCAATTATGGAAAAATCTTTTTTGATTGATCGTGATCTTATTATGGATGGAAGAAAAGGTAATTGTGTCAGAATTTATTCTACAAAATCCGGTTAGTGCATCTCTTATTACCTTTTGTCATTAACAAATCTCATGTTGATATTATCATGACAAAAATGGTACGTAAATTTTATGATGCATCCGTGATTTTTATTGGATATTTACTAATATAATTGAAGTGAGCTATATTGCATATCTTTAATATTCGATAAAAGCTGATTTTTCGAAATTGTGATTCATGCAAGATATTTGTTATCATTCTCTACGTGAATCCATCATTATCGCTTTTTGATTATGACAAAAAGGGGAGAAGATGTGAATATGCATATGTGCTGATTGGTTAATATTATATTATCTATGGCATAATATTGAGCTGAGATTATTTTCTATATATTATTATGCTCAATCTATTTGCTATCTTCGATATCCTTTGATTTAAATTTTTAAATCTGCATATTCAGAGATTGTTTTGTCATCATCAAAAAGGGGAGATTGTTAGGGAAATCCCTTATGATGTTTTGAAGATGACAAAATAAATCAAAGGCTACTAACATGTTTGATGGTTGAGTAATAGACCATGCAGATGTTAGAACATGTAAAGGATATTGGCAAAGTCCGAAGACGACCGAAAGACTGTGTCAAAGTCTCGAAGACTGTGTCAAAGTCGAGAAGACATCGACTCAAGACTCATATTGTAAAGTCTCAAGATCCAAATTGTAAAGTCTCAAGACTCATATCGTAAAGTCTCAAGACTCAGACTTTACATCCAGATTCGATGAATCGTAACTCAAGCCCAATCATACAACGGCTAGTGATCTGGTTTTGGATTCCACATCAAGATTGATTTGATTGAAGACAAGATCTTTCTATACGAAGAAGCTTTACTTATGGAAACCAAGATTTCGTTTGTATGGGCGATCGGAATCAATTTGGGATTCTACCTTTGTCACTCAACGGCTACCAAATCTTCTAAGATACAGAGCTGTCCAATGGGTATATTGGAAGACGATTCTCCGGGATGCTGTCCAACGGTAGTTTGGAAGTGGAGGAGTATTTAAGAAGATCATGGACCGATGAGCAAGTAAGAGACGGAGCGTAGAATTTATAATTCCAAAGTCTAAGCGACTTTAGATCATATACTTGTCTCTTGAGAGCTTAAACGTTTGTAATCGTGAGAGAAATACCAAGAGAGTGACTTAGTGAGATAGTGTGATCTACTACTAAGTGTTTGCACTCGGAGTTGTAATCTCTTGTTGATTGCATAGTGGAATCCAGCCAAGAAGGCTGTTATCGTGGGGGAGAGTGGACGTAGGCTTGGATTAAGCCGAACCACTATAAATCTTGTGTTCTTATTCTCTTCCCTAACTCCTTTATTTTGTTCATACTAGCACTCTCACCTACCCGGCCCGGAGACTATGGCTAGAGGGCGAGCCCTAGACGAATCAGGCTACAGTCGGCCGCCTTAGTGCCTCCGAGCCAAGATCCTCGGGGTAAGGGCGAGCTCTCTCTCTCTCTCTTACTCTTGGCTCCCTCTCCAGCCTATCTTCTTCTCTCTTTCACTCCTTCAGCAAACGTCCAGCCATCTCAAACGCTTCATCTAATTTCTTTTAAGTATGCAGCTGTAGAGCTCCCAGACATCACTTTGACTCTCTGATTAATGCATCTCCTGGCCTCATAATCGAATGGATATATTTCCTTTGACCCGCAGAATAATGATGGGACCCCTCCTCCCAGATTGGTGGCCCATCTGCGCTCCTTTGCAAGCTTCGCTTGGAGGGAGGAACATCGAAGTAGAGCTTGCCGCACAGAATTCAACGCGTCCAGACACCATCGGCATTGCTCACCGGCGGAGAGGATGACGAAGCCGCGGGATTAGCTGAAGGCAGCGTTGACATTTCTGCGCAAGCAAGAGAGAGAAAAAGTTTGGGTCTCCAAATGAGTTCTCCCCTTTCCCACGTTCTTCTTCTCTCCTCTTTCACTCCTTTCTTCTCTCCAGCGAAACACCCCCAGCCAACCTCCCTCTTTAGCTCTTCCAGCTGGGTAAGGATAAGCAATTCCTAGTTCCATACAAATATCACTTAAAACTTGAAACATATTCATTGGAATGAGTTCCGAGTTCCTCATTTTTTTTGACAAAATTTACTCTACATATCGTGAAACCCGAAACCTACCACCTTACAGGTTTCAAGATTGGTTTCAAAATTTATCCAAGTTCCACTCATACGATTAATTAAACGATTACAGTGAATTAGAATTAGTACTTGCTCACTGACCATAACTTATTTATATACACACACAAAAATTTGATAACTGTCCAAAAATTTTTATTTCGGAATAGAATTGCGTTTGATACCGTGTTAATTGATTCTGTTCCAAATTAATTTCTTTTAATTTTTAAATACTTTTTAAATTCTTTTTTTTTTAACTTGTTTTCCTTTTTTTCCTTTTTCTTTTCTTTTTTTCTTTTCTTTTTTCCCTTTTCTCCTATTCTTCTTCTTCTTCATTTGGCCGGTCCCGGATCGGCGGCGGCCAGACAAGGGCCGGCGACGCTCACCGGCGTCGCCGGCCCTCGGCAAGGTCAGCCCTCGTCGGCCAAGCCTCACCGGCAGTGGCGAGGCTTGGCCTCGCCGGATCTGGTGAGGCCGAGCCTCGCTGGTGGCCGAGGCAAGGCTAGGGCGAGCCTCGCCGGTGGCCAGGTGGGCCTCGCCCACCGGCGAGGCTCGCCCAAGCCCTACCGGTGGCCAAGCTGGCCTCGCTAGTGGCTGGGCTTGCCTTCGGCGAGCTTGCCGGACCGGCGACCGACAGCGGACGGCGGCGAACGGCGGCGATGGTGGACGACAATCGCGGGATGTCGAAAGGAAAGAAGAAGACTTTTACTGTTTTGATTCTCGGACGGAGAATCATATTTTTTTTTTTTTATTCTCAATTCTCTTCCCAATCTGTTCAGGGAACAAATTTGTTCCTGAAACAAAAATTTTACCAAACGCGATTCTACTCTCAAACTGATTTGGGAACAAAAAATCAGAATCGACAATTTGACACGTAGGCCCTTATTTTTCGATATGCCTTAAAAGATTATTTCCTTTCATATTCATCTTAAGATATACATACAACATGTCTTACTTTGCACTTGGCAAGGTAACAATATTGATTTCCATCTAGAGTTAGATGCATTCCATATATTTATATTAGCAAAGATTTTCAAATAATTGAACAACTTATGAAAGATTTAGCTCATGTCATTATTTGATTCTTAAAATAAGCGCAGGATACTCATGAACTCATAGGCCCTAGGTTAAAGCAATTAAGGTGAAATTTAGTGTTAACAAAGAAAAAAGAATATTTATCATGCGTAATTTGTCAGTGAAAGTGTAAAAACAAGCCAATCAAGGCTCACATTTAGGCCATAATTAGTGATCGGCTGATTATTGACTATTTCTACTCTTTCTTTCTCAAAAACAAACAAGAATATAAATCCATTTAGTGACATCAACTAATTTTTCTATTTTTAAAAACAGATAGATGGTTAGGTAATATATTTGAAACATAAATAAGAAATAGAAAAAGTTACATTTTTGTTTCCAAAACGATTTCTAAAACCAAGACATTTTCTTTTCTTTCTTTTTTTTCTTCTTTTTTTTTCTTCTTCTTCTTCCATCTCTAGTTGGTCATTAACCAAAAATTTAAAGGTTATACCAAATGCATTCCTTCTCTTTTTCTATTCTGAGAATAGAAATTTTGTATAATTACTAAACACATTCGAATGCTCAAAAAACTTGTCCGGAAAATAGAATTAGAAAAAATTGTTTTTAAGTATATATTATTTTCGCAAATAAAATAATTACCAAATGCATCCTTAGTTATTTTCATTCATCCTAGTAAGGTGATTATAACTTTATTTACTTTTATTTGATTATAAAAAGAATGGGAACATGTGACTAATGCTAGTGACCCCTTTGGGTATTACCATAATCGTCCCTCTTTCATTATAGAAAATTTGGTTTAAGCCATAACTACTTTACATCACCTGTGATATAGATATTTGAGGTAAGTGAGCTTGTTACTATAGTCCCACCAAGATACTAATAGCTAGAAGTCTCTCCACACAAATCATGCGACAGCTTGACAACGTACTACAAGTTATTTTGAGATTTGTTCATCACCTAATCAAACTTAGGATCTCTTAGAAGACAGATAACCCTCTCCCCATTAGGCCAATCACTTTGGTGGTAACTATTGTAATATATACGCGGGGAATCAATCAAGATCTTGCAGTTTATGTCAACGCAAAAGTTACTAGACAAAACAAACGACGAATAATAAGGGATGCCAAAATTTACACGATTCAATCCAATATTAATATCTACATCTATGGAGAGAGTTGCTAGTAAATAATTTACTAATAATCAGAAAATTCAAAGTAGAATCATTCATACGCTCGAGTATTTCTTATACCTAAATTAAAGCCAAATCCCAAGTGTTTGCAAATAAACAATCCATTTTGATAACTTAAAACTCACGGCATAAAATCCATGTGTTTGGAACTTTCTCATCATGCCTCCACACGAAGCATTCCTCTTCGGCTTAAGGATTTTCTTTTTGTGCAACATCCAAAGGAAGGAGAGCCATTGTACAGCGCAACTCTTAAGGAACCCTCACACTCTCATGCACGAAAGAAACCCATAGGCAGCTCCTTGTCCTCTTCTATAAGAACCCACAAGACTATCATTGTGCGACTATATATTAGGGGTGAGCATATCAAACCAATCAAACTAGAAACCACCCAAACTGGCCACGAGACTATCATTGTACGGCTATATATTATGGGTGACCATTTAGGACCAACCGATCTAGGAACCACCCAGACCAACCGGTTCTGAGCGGTTCATGAGAGTGTTGGTACAATTCCCAATGCCATAAAAATGAAATAAGTGATTTTTTTGTTCCAATTCTCGATGTTGGGGGAACTTGACCGGCTATATTTTTTTCGTTTTAATTTATCAAAAATAGCGACAAGTTTAGTAATTTGTTGGGGGAAGGATTTACCTCATTGATTATGTGTAATTTTCGAGGGAAAGATTTACCTTCAAAATGTTGAAATTTGGAGGCAGAATTGCCAGGTGATTGATTCCATAGGACGCTCGATCCGGTCCCCTATCCTAAAAATTAGGAACCAATTCTCCCAGTCCGATCCAATCCCAAGTCCAATTCCTAATTCCTAGGTGGGATTGGACCAAATTGGAAACTAATCATCCCTTCTCCATATAGAGAGTAGACCTAAGGTTCTCCTTTTTTTTTTTCCTTTTTTTTTTTTTTTCCTTTTCACTGTGCTCCCTTGAGCCCATTCTTTGTCTTGTAATGGCTTTCTCTTAATTAAGAGAAGTAACCCGTCCATATCTTGTGCTGAAACTTGAACATTTATCTAATAGGATTGGTTCCGAAAATGGCTCAAATTCAAGAGATATTTTAATAGTAACTTTTTTTGTGTAGACCAATCATAGATGCACAATCCTTCTCTTATTTATTAAAACCCTTTAGTTTTCTCATGGGATGCACGTTTTGAACTTTGATAGTGCCTCAACAATTTTTTTTGTAATTTAAAAAAAAAATTAACCTAGTTTTAAGAGCACTCATTTATAAAACTCTTGAAAAATAGAAACATCTTTTAAGTTCAACCTCGCACATGGCAATATGGCATGTATCTAGACTTGCATTGTCTGTGGAGAAGCACAACCCTACACAAGTATCGCATGTATTTTGTCTTTGTCTATCCTTTATTGGAAAGTAATCAAAATTCATGTCCAGATGATAGAGAGAGATCCCACAAAGTGGACATGTTCGTGCAAACTCATGCCCATGCATGTTGAGAAAATATCGAGTGCAGCTGAAGTAGCCACCTCAACAATGCACAAGTCCATTATGTGTCACTCACGGGCCCACTTTTCAAGAAACCTGAATCCCCCCTCTCTCCCCTTTGTTTCTCTCTCTCTCTTCACAGTTTCTTTACCATTTCTTTGTCCTTTGTTTTTCTTTTTCTTTCTTTCTTTGTTTCTCTTTGGCCTGTAGCCAACGACTAGCCACAGATGAGGGCTAACAAGGGTGTCGTGGCCTTCGCCTATGGTTAGCAAGGGTTGCTTTCGTCAAATTCAGTGAGGGCTCAACCCTTGTGACCAAGGCAAGGATTGCCCTCATCGGATTTGACGAAAGCGACGACGGCCACAAATGAGCATTAGCATGCTCATGAGTGATTCGTCCATGGCTAGTCATTGCAATCAAGTGGCATCCATGGCCTTAGAAGGCAAAAACAAAAAACAAAAAAAGAAAGAAAGCAATGATGAAGATGAGAGAAAGAACAAAGGAGAGAGGGAGAAGTCTGAAAACAGAGGAGTGAAAGCGAGTAGAGAGAGAATGGGCCCACGAGAGTTTTAAATGTTTCTAACTTGTGGGCCTAGGTATGATATGTGTCGCAAGATAGATGGACTAATATTTTGCTGAGATGGTTACAATTTGGATATTTTCTCCATAACTCTCTATAAATAAATAGAAGAGCCTCAAGCCCATTCAGATGCAAGCCAAATAGACTCTGAGAGAGAGAGAGAGAGAGAGAGAGAGAGAGAGAGAGAGAGAGAGAGAGAGAGAGAGAGAGAGAGAGAGAGAGAGAGAGAGAGAGAGAGAGAGAGAGAGAGAGAGAGAGATGGAATTTACACAACAATTCCCCATGAAAGGAGGAATGGGAGAAACAAGTTATGCTTACGCAACAATTCCCCGTGAAAGGAGGAATGGGAGAAACAAGTTATGCTAACAACTCATTACTTCAGGTAAACCTCTCATTGTTCTATTGTGGGTACATATTTGTCTTAATGAAAATGGGATGACACCGAAAAATACTTTCAAGAATTTATTTTTCAGGAGAATGACACTACTTTTCCTTGTTCTTAAAGATTGATTAGACTATTGTGGTTTGCTCTAGTGGTTACCTTTAGGGAGGTGGGGAGTTCGAATCCCCATCTTCTCAGAGGGTTGAGGTAAGAACAATTAGTTTCAAATGTAAATTTCAACTCCCACGCCTTGTAAAGAGGCAAGACAAAGTCCAAGATGAGTTAAGAACTAGAGAAGGACTGACAAGAAAAAAAGATTAATTATTATACACCCTTTTGTGATAATGCAATAAATATGATTGTTCATTTTATAACAAACTAGGTTCTTTTTGCTTACCAAGATTTGAAATTCTATATGAGAAAGACACCATTTTACCATGCCCTATTAGACCATATCACTTATTGATCGAAAATTTAAATGATATCCCTAATTTGTAGACAAATTTTTTAATTAACAAAGTATCTCTTGAAGAATGTACACTTGAGAGTATATAGAAGAATTAGATCTTGTAAAACCATCGCAACATCAGACAAATGATGTTTGATTTGGATTGATGTAGAGAATGCACGAGAAAAAACTACCAAAAATATTCAAAACCTATTACATTTGATCAATTCAATCATCAAATTTCAATTTGACCAATTTAGTCCTAAATCTTTTGATGATTTGTCAATTTAATCCTTCTAACCAATTTTGATTGAGACATGAACACCAACCGTCCTATGTGGTACAGTCAACCCTTACGTGGATAGCTTTTATAATTTTAAAAAAATTGATTTTTATTTTGATTTTTTCTTCTCTTTTTTTCTTTTTCTTTTCTAAGCCCGACTAGTGCCACAACCCTGTTCAAGGCCGATGAGAGCTTCACGGCTCACGCTAGGTCTAGGTGGGACCACAACCCTAACCCATGCCTAGTGGCCGGTGAAGGTCATCAACCCTTACCTAGGGTCAATGAGGGATGGCCGGTTGCCCGACTTCATATAAAAGAAAAAAATAAAAGTAAAAACTATAAAAAAAAAGTTTAGAATTTATATAAAAAAATTATAAAAATTGTCCACGTAAATGCGGACCGTTTTTACATGACACTATCGATGTCTACCTCAGTGATTTTCCGACCAAAATGGGTTGAAATGACTAAATTGGCAAACCATCTAAAGTTTTGGGACTAAATTAGTTAAATTAAAAGGTTTTTAACTAAACCGGCACAAATTCAATAAATTTAGGATATTTTTGGTAATTTTCCCGAATGCATGGAGTGTGCAATCTTCAATCGTTCCATATTAACTACCCATTTATTTTAATCGAGAAGATATGTTCGAACAGTATAGGGTATACGTGACAATTGAGATTTATTTCTCTGTAGATGAAAAAATTAAGATATGAACCTTTTCTCTTTATATTGAGTCAATGCTCTCTTTTTCTTTTCATAGAGAAAGGTGATATCGATGACAAAGCCTATAACAGAGGCAGCCATCACAGCTTTCTTCTCCACTATCGCTGCTACCATGCCGGCAAGCCTCACCATCGCAGACTTGGGCTGTTCCTGTGGCCCCAACACTCTTTTCGCCGTGTCTGAGATCATAAGCATCATGATCGATCTCTGCAATGCGAAGAAGCACAAGCTACCGGAGTTCCAAGTGTTCTTGAATGATCTCCCAGGGAATGACTTCAACACCCTCTTCAGCAGCTTCTTGCCGAGATTCCAAGAGAAGCTAAGTGAGGAAATGAAGAGCAAGTATGGAGCGTCAGCGGCGTTGGCATGCTTCTTCAATGGCGTTCCCGGTTCGTTCTGTGGGAGATTGTTTGCTCAGGAGAGTCTGCACTTCATTCATTCTTCCTCCAGCCTCCATTGGCTGTCCCAGGTAATTTTTTTGGCCCATAGTTTCATTTGCTAACAAACTCATTCATACTCTCTCTCTCTCTCTCTCTCTCTCTCTCTCTCTCTCTCTCTCTCTCTCTCTCTCTCTCTCTCTCTCTCTCTCTCACAGGTTCCAAGAGGGCTAGAGGAAAACAAAGGCAACATATCCATGTCAAGATCAAGCCCTCCGAGTGTGCTTAGGGCATATTATGAGCAATTCCAAAGGGACTTCTCAACTTTCTTGGAGTGTCGTGGGCAAGAGTTGGTAATGGGAGGGCGTATGGTTTTGACCCTCCTGGGTCGAAGAAGCGACGATCCTTCAAGTGAAGAGTATCGCCAATTTTGGGAGCTCTTAGCTATTGATCTCAATGAGATGGTCACCGAAGTAAGCAAATTAAAAAGATCAAAGGAGTACTTGAATAGTCGCGGACACTTCAGTATTGAGTTGGTTTTTCTTATTGCCTGTAGTAAAAATTTTATCATACTTCCGTTGACCCTGGTGAGTTTTGTTAGCCCTCTAGGAATATTTTGTTTTCGCACTCCGGGACCAATCTTAACCATCAATTAGACAACAAAAAACAATGAGAGTAATGGTTACGGTTAATGATTATTCCTCATTTTACTATACCTAAAGCACCTGTTAGATGAGCTCTAGCAATAGTTTTCGCATAAATTCTTTGAAAGAAAGCAATAGTGCAATTTCAATATCCTACATATTCCAAGTTCTCTTCCTTATGAATGTATTCGACAAAATCGGAGTACGAGAGAAAAAATTATTAGGTATTTTAATTAAGTGCAAACTCGTTTCCTATTAGGCATGGTGTAAAAATGGAATGCACATTTACATACTAGGAAACAACAAATATCAGCAATACACAATAGTTGCACAGCCAATTACATAAACAAGTAGCTACGACCTTTTTCTTTGTCAGAGTAACTATGACTTTTATTAGGATATTATACTGACAACTTATTGCAATTGTTTCTTATTTTCGGTAGAAAGATCTAACATATTGAGTCTGCCGTTGATGTAGGGACTCATAGAAGAAGAGAAACTGGACTCCTTCAATGTCCCTTATTACCCACCCTCACCAAAAGAAGTACGCCGGGAGGTCGAAAAGCAAGGGCCATTCTCAATCGATTGCTTGGAGGTGTTCGAAGTGAACCGGGATGTATTTGAGACCGATTTTGACCCTAATGTTGTCTCAGAGGAAGCGGCAGACAAAATGGTCGGGTGCCTAAGAGCTATAGCCGAGCCCTTGCTCGTTTATCACTTTAGTGAAGAGATCATCAATGAGGTTTTCAAGAGGTTTAGGGCTAAACTTGGCGACCGCTTGTCCATGGAAAAGATTGCATTGGTCAACATCATCATTTCGCTAAAGAAAATTACCTAGATATACCGCAAAAACTGACAAATAAATTCATTATAGATGTATGTACTTCTATAGTGAAGTTGAAATAAGAGTATCATGTGTGTTTACTATAATTTGAAAGAGTGGCCATTTCACTTGTATTACTTTTAATGTCGTATCTCGAATAAAGAAAATGCAAGAGACTTGCATGTTTTCTTTTGAGGGTCAAAAGAGATTTGCAAGTCGAAGAGCTTGACATTTGAGATTTTCTTTCAAGGATTTTTCTTTCATATATTCCCTATAATGCGTCGGTCCAATTGAGCGAATTTGGTGTTCTCTTGATTTATTTATGTTAGGAAAATAAGACAGAAAAGCTAAATGAAGTAAAATATCCATTTAGAGATGTCTGAGTGAATAAACACGAATTCCTCAAAACCGAAATCAGAAACTTAACAGGAAGAGCTTCACAATAATGTCAACGAAACATAGGAAAGGTTTTAGTCCAATATATAGTGGTTATACCATCAAATTAGTTTAAAAAGAAAACTAATTTAAAGGGACATACAATGTTAGTCATTGTGATTTGAAATTACAATTCGCATTCACGGAATCAATTGAGCGGAAAAGATCTTAAACAATATCTGTTACACAAGTGAGAAATCTAAACATGCCAAAATAATGAATTCATCTACATTCTAAGAAATTGGAGGTACAAATAAATTAAAAGTGGGAAGTTGCTATGACAATACAAAACACCATGCAGAGGGCTATTCAACAATCGCACCTAGAATCTAACATTTCGTAATGCAGGGGTAGAACTTACGTATATCCAAAGCCTCTCAAGGAACAGTCAAATCTAGTCTCTTCTTCCTGCTCTTTTACTTTATATATGAAAACAATTGAAACATAGACATCAATTTTTTAAAAAGAAACTATACTCTTGCTATGGAAAGTCATTCGTAACGAAAGCACACATGAGTAAGCAGTTGAGGTCTTTAATAGTCTCTCTAAAAACCAATTTCCTTGTCAGAAATTGTCCTAAATATACATAGTTTGTTATATATAATTTCTTCGGCAAGATATCATGACATGCATATAAAATTTAAGTAAAGAGATTCCTTTTTGTCAAATGAGTACAAAAACGTCATAAGACACACAAAAAAAGAACTTAGTCACCTAAAGCGAGCATAACTTACAATCTTTGTTGAGTTAGCACTAGAAAACACTTGGCATATTTTTCCCTTTGGGCTTTCATTACCTCCAAATTTGCAGCCTTTTCTTTACATGTGTTGTTATGGTCTCCAACATGCCTTTCCATTCCAACATATAGAAACATTTTAGGATGGCTTCTGGATTATCCATGCCAAATACATGATCACGTGGTGACTCAGTTTAGTCATGGCCAAATAACTGTGACGATAACTATCGTGCAATATTCCTCACATTTATTTGAATCCATATAACCATTATTGCTCATGATTTATATTTAAATAGCGTTCCTTTCTTTGGCTGAAACAGAAATCTCGTTCAAAGTAGGCAACAAAAGTTGGATTGCAGGGGGCATCAATCGAAGAGAAATGGGTGATATCAACTTGACATAAACTCCTAATTACCAAAGGCAAACTCAAAGGGGAAAGTTTGTAACAGTCCTAAAATTCCTAAAAACCCAGTGACAAAGGGCGTCTGAACAGAGGTACAAGCTCTAAGGGACCCAAAAAAAAGAGCAGTCAAGATGGCAATATAACTGCTTGATGGGCTGGGTCAAACGATCTTGATTTAGGGAGGGAGGGAGAGAGGGAGCGTTGGCTGAGGCAGATAAAAGAGGCAGAGCTTAACATCGATGAGGAGAAGAGGTAGTCTACCTTTCATGGCGAAAGTTTATTTTGTGAAATCAAAATCTAAAATTGATCGGTTTTGTTAGTAAAATCCATCTCTAAATTGTCTCTCAACTTATTTGGCAGTGATTAGAATTTTTCTTGCTTCTTTGTTAATTTACCTCTATGGTGATGATATATAGTTGTTTTGCTGATATGAACAGTCCAAGTTGTGTGCATATTTGCGCATATTTGCTAGCATGTAAAGATTTTATCCCTTTTTCTTAATATGAATTCTTTTTTTGTAAGAAAATACGAGTGATATATTAAAAACTAGACAAATATTTTGAATTTAAGCTTAGAAGGTAAGACATGGGAACATGTCCAGTTTCAAGTTCCAATGGAAATCTTATTTCCCGGTTCCATGTTTTTTGGAACCTGTACTATAGAGTTATGTTCTTAGTTCCCAGTTCTAGGTGGGAACCGAACCGGATTGGTAATCAAGAATCGAGAAGGGAGAACTGGACTAGGAAGCAGACATGAAAAGGCTTGATGTATGAATGTTTGCTCTAATTCCAATACCTTTAATGCATGTATCTCTTTCTAGATGTAAGGACGTGAAAGTAAAATGCTCACCCGTGGTCCAAAGTTCCACACCAGACTGGAATAGATTTGTTTATGTATTCATGCTTGATTTGATTGGCAAAAGGACCCTACGTTGAGAATCTGATGAACTGTTCTCTTCTAAACTAAATGGGAGTGATCCAATGGTATGACTTTTGCTCCAATCCTCTCACTCCACGAGATTAGTGTGGGTTTTCCTCTTCCCTGGCTCATCACACTCTAGTTCCAATTTGCAATCTAAAAGATTTAAAACAATTATGGTCAAGTTCTACTTTCCATGACTGAAAAAAAAAAGATTTGAAATATTTCGACTTTCTATTCATATCCAGATGGGATTTTCCAATCAAACAACTTCAACTTGTGTGAAATCTTCATCATCGTCTATAGATTACAACACTTTATCTTCCTCTTCCTAGATTCTCCAACATTGTGGAAAGAAGGTGCATGGGGAGAAGATGATCGAGATAGGAAAGCCTATGCAAGGTCTTCCATTATCTTTAGGGAAGATTATTGCAAAAAGAATGCAACATAATCTCCAAAGAAAGATGAACATATGTGGTGTCGCGACCTAACTTCGAGTGAACCATCTAGAGTTTGGCTAATAGATTACTAAGCCTAAACTTAACTCGGACTCTCTTAAACCCATACCAATTCATGATTTATGTTCAAATTCTTAACATGCAAATGATTTTTCAATTAAGAGTCACCACTAATTTATTTTTGGTGGGTCGATTAGAAACCCAAGCAAAATAACATAAGATTTATTTTACTCCTACGAACTAGAGATTGTGAGTTCGGGGACTTGATTACGCTAGATTTCTCTAACGCCCTTTCGGTACCTTTCTCTTTTATTTTGAAAAAATGTTTTGCAGGCAGATTGAGTTGATTTTAATTTACTTTCCTAACATATGAGGTGATCATGCAGATGCGCAAACCACCAATTTAACACCCAAATAAAGCAATAAATAAATTATATGACTTAACTCATAGCAACAAAAACATCTGCAGTGTTAGATCAAAATTCACATCAACGGTCCTAGATATGATTTCTAATTAACACACAATCACTCAATCATTTTCAGGATTTTCTTTTATTCAAATGAAACTTAATCTGTGTGGGATGCAATGCAATGACACACTAAAATGCCTAACTAAAATGACATGTAACATGCAACCTATCATGCGAACTATACGTCACACATCATTAATTATTTAGCATGATCTAATGACAAGAAAATATTAAATGTAATTATCCTAATATGTCACGCACTCAAATGATCATAAACATGCAATAACTAGATGACAAAATGACTTAATTCTAGGTTTCACAAGCATGATATATTTTTTTTTCCTTATTTTCCTTTTTTATAGAATTCAAAATTAAAATTGCCTAATAATTGAACATGCAATTTAAATTAATAAAAAGAAAATCTAACATCCTTTTGGTGTTTTTATTTCAAAAATTCGGAATAAATAAAATGCCTAATCTAACTATGCAAGTTATCCTAAAACAAGCAATAATCCAACTCAAATATATTTATTTTTCTTAGGTTATCTTTAATGGAAGCAAAATCAATCCAAGCAAATGCATAACTAAACAATAAGGTAGCAAGTCAAGCAAGACATGATCGATACTCATCTAATAAATTGACGAATCGTATCTCACGCATGAGATCAAATTGGCCAATTTTTTAACGAAATTGCGAATTATATCTCGGGTGGGAGATTAGATTGGCAATTTTTCCGTGCGATTGCGAGTCATATTTTAGGCGTGAAATCGGACTGTCAATCGTATGCATGTTGTAAAATTAAGAAGATTTCCCAATTTAGAAGGCTACTCGAGATTACGAATAGGAATATATATCATGAACTTCGATCATGTGTATCGAAATATTTTAAATAAGAAAACGGAATATTCAGAAATCAAATTAGACAAATTTTTTACCTAATCCGAATGTTGGCTTCCAAATTTGGACTTTGCGCAATCGATCGAGATCGCAATCGGGAATGGCGGTGGGTGATCGGCTCACAGCAGCGGCTACTCGTGTTGGTGTGGACTTCTCAATGGTCGTCCGTGGTATAGAATGGCTGCCTGTGATGCCGTCTCAGCCAAGGATTCTTGGTGCACGACCGATGATGGATTCTATAGGGCTCGTGAATTGAAGCGGTGAAGCTCGCAACTTGAGTATGTGGGGCGTTCAGGACCTACAATGGAAATGGGTCTACACATTGCCAGCGTCCCCCAACTTCCCACGATCTCTTCCTCCTTTTGTCTTGTAGCTTTGAAGAAATTTTGCTCTTGTTGAACTTGACTGTGAGTGGGTGTTTGACCGAATTGTGAAACTGCGCTCTTGAACATCACTGCTGGATCACCATCTTCAATCTACAAAGGCACTGCAATATTTCTTTCTTGACTCCCACTCACGATTTTTCTCTATGTTTCTTTGCATATCACTCGCGAATCACACTAGCAACTTTTAAAACAACATTGATTGATATTGAACCAAAGAATAGCCTGCAAAAGAAAACTAAGGCTCGGCAAACGTTGGTTAGCAGTTGTCCAGATCTGGAGAGCTATGGCTATGCCTTGCGACGTGACTCGTGGACAGGTGGTACAGCACGGGTGGTGCAGGCGGCGAGATCAGCAACTCAGCATTGTCATGGAGTGGACAGCAGCTTCGTTGTCAACGTGGTGAGACTAGAGCAGCAGCATCGTCAAGGTTGAGGACAGCGAGCTCGGCACAGCAAGGCTTGCGGCTTGTTAACAAGTTGTCATGGATGATGAGAGCGCTGCGGCGGTGGTGGCGGGGTCTCAGCCAAAGCTTGGCCAAGAGAACTCACGTCCTCTCCTCTCTCTTTTCGCACGTATATCTCTATATGTGGCACGCGTATTGAATTGTGTGGCCCCCTTGTTTCGTCTGTATTCAAGCCAATTTATAGGCAAGGGACTGAAGCTTTTGTAAAATTTCATTTCCTTTTTCATATCAAGATACGTAAAGATCACCTCCCGAATGCAATATTTCGACATCTCTTCTAGCCTTGTTTGATTTCCTTTGTATCTTTCCACATTTGACTGCAAAAAATGAATAATCTCCGCCAATTTTTCAAAGATAAGCTCGTAATATCTCTTTATCACACTTGCCATTTCCGAGGATATATGAATAGATTGCATGAATACACCAAAAAAAAAAAAAAAAAACCTCCGTCATATCACCAAAAATATCAAATTGCCAATTTTTAAATTTTTAGTCATAAGAAATTAACGGGCTCCGAAATTAAACCACCCACTGCGGTGGCGTAGTTGGCTTGAGCTTTGTGCCTCCCACGAAATGTGCCAAGTTCGAATCCCAGCAGCGTTACTTGGTGACTTAACCGCTGGCGTAAGTGTGGTGGCTAGCTTACATCAGCCCCAGGTTCTTCCCGCCGACTGTCAGCTTTCGGGATTTCCTGGGTCATCAAAAAATAATAAAAAATAAAAAATAACGGGCTCCGAACAATCAAGTCAAATCCATCCGTCTTCGATCCAATGTAAATGTGATAATAATAAATAAATACTCCTAAAATTATATGTTATGCAATTAATTTTTTAAGGGCTTAAAAATTAATCCCTAATTTTCTATGAATAAATGATTGGGTCGCTAAAATTTAGGTGTCAACAGCTGCCCCTCTTTGAATGTGAGTTTATAGAGGTTGCCTTCAAAGACAAATTGAGACATAAATTTTGATTATGCACATGTACTAAATGATTTTTCTTTTTCTTTTTCTTGTTAGAAAATGAATTCCATTTTGAAATGCAATTTATATGATGTATGGAAATGATAATGCAAACGATGAAGAGACCTATCTGGAATAACTTACCTTCAAGGATGGTAGAGTAATTCAAAATAGTTGGAGTTACATGTCCACGACCCGTACCTTCCTAGGCTCGCCCAAAATAATAATAAGGCTTTGTAAGGAAATTGCTTTTCTAGGACCCATACCTTTTACGGTCGCCCAATATGGCAGTATTTGGTTGTCAGGATCGAACCTTTCTTCGGTCACCTTGATGAAAAATTACTTTTCCAAGATCTTTCTACGGTTGCTGAATGAGAAATAGTTTTTCCAAGACCCATACCTCTCTATGGTTGCTTGTTAGAGAAACAAACATTGTCTAGGACCGGTACCATTCTACGGTCGCCTAAATGGGAAATCACTTTCCAAGACCCGTACCTTTCTACGGTCGCCTAAATGGGGAAACTGCTTTTCCAGGACCCGTACCTTTCTACGATCACCTGTTATAGCAACAAATATTATCTAAGACCCGTACCTTTCTACAGTCGCCTAAAATAAGGTTTTACTTGACGAGGACTCGAACCTTTCTTCGATCGCCTAGCATTGCGACATGAATCATTTGATCATGACCCAAACCTTTCTTCAATCGCCTTAATCAGACTGAATCTGGAGAAAAAATTTTGGGAGACAGCTTGACCGAGTCGAGTGTCGATGCACTTGAGAGAGAATACCTGCATAATAACTAGTATTTAGAGTATGGGTAGAGATATACTTACCTGACAATATCTCTGATTCTTGGAGATATGTCTCTTGGAACTTAGTCATAGGAGAGAAAAGAAGGTTAATCCGTGAAGGCCTCTCACCTCTTAAGGATTTGAGAAAGTAAACTTGGATACGGAGGAATTTTGTAAATCACGAGCTGCAAAAGCCCACCGTGCAAGAGACTCTGAGCTATAGAAGCTCGCCAAATTATTGAGGTGACTTTGGGCTACGAAGACTTGCTAGACCAATGGAAAGAAATTCTGGCTACGGAAGTACTCCGATTTGATAAGGGGACTATAGGCTACAAAAGCACGCCATGTCGATACAAACGACTCTAAGTTACGAAAGTACGCCAGGTCAGGAGCTTCGGGCTACAAGAGCACACCATGTCAATTTAGAGAGACATCAGGCTATGAAAGCATGTCAAGTCAATGAAAGGAACTCCAAGTTACGAAAGCACACCGGGTCAATATAAAGGGATATCAGGCTATGGAAGCATGCCGAGTTGATGAAAAGAACACTAGGCTACGGAAGCACGTTGGGTCAATGAAAATAGCTTCAGGCTACGAAAGCACGCCATGTCAATATAAAGGAACTCTGGGCTATGAAAGCATGCCAAGTCAATTAAAAGAGACATCAAGCTATAAAAGCACGCTGAATCTCGAGGCTTCAGGGAGCAACTTGAACGTCAGGTATTACTCAATCTTCAATAAAATATTATTTGTCAAACATGATTAGAGCAAAAACCGGCATGCATTCATCAAAGAGGTAGAGAATCTAAGCTACTTTAAAATGCACATTTCAAAGCTTAGTGAGGTTTTCATCAATTCAATTAAAGTTTATGCATAATGACTTTACCATATTTGCATCACACAAATTTCCACAAAAGAGAATTGCCGTTCAAGACAATGACATGGATTTCTTAAGAATACTAAATGAGAGACCTTCAATTAGAAAGGACTTTCACTCACTCTCATTCAGAAGGGCTATTTTAGGATAATCACTTAATCTCACTATCATCATACCAACAAGGGCCTGATTATTCTCGCAAGCAGTACCACTTTTTACCAATTTGATAGTCTTTAATGGAGACGCGTAATGTGGGCTTAGCCAATGGCTTAACAAAGGGAAGGGATGGGCAAGGGACTAAAGCTTTTGTAAAATTTCATTTCCTTTTTCATATCTAAAGATCACCTCCCGAATGCAATATTTCGATATCTCTTCTAGCCTTGTTTGATTTCCTTTGTATCTTTCCACATTGGACTGCAAAAAATGAATATTCTCCACCGATTTTTCAAAGATAAGCTCGTAATATCTCGTTGTCACACTTGCCATTTCCGAGGATATATGAATAGATTGCATGAATATACAAAAAAATCTCTGTCATATCACCAAAAATATCAAATCACCAATTTTTTTAATTTTTGGTCATCAGAAAATAACGAGCTCAAACAATCAAGTCAAATCCATCCATCACCGGTCCAATGCAAATGCATAATAATAAATAAATGCACCTAAAATTATATGCTATGCAATTAATATTTTTTTTAGGGCTTAAAAATTAATCCATAATTTTCTATGAATAAATGACAGGGTCGCCAAAATTTATGTGTCAACATGTGGTGAGGTCTTTAAATAACTATTCCAGTTTAATTAATAGTAATTTTAATTTAAAACTATTATTATTATGTAATTAACTATGTTTGTTGTTTCTTTTATTTTAGGTGGTTAGAATTTGGGGGGATTTTTTGTGAAAAATTGAGGACTGAAGTTCTATAATTTAGATTTTATGTTACGTGTTTTGAACTTATTATCGTTTATTTCATTTTACATGTCCATCTTTTATGAATTGTTACTATTGACAAATGGGAATTTTTGTTATTGCATTCATTTTCATTTAGCTTAACTAAAAATGAAACAAAAAAAAAAGGAAAGAAAAAAATTGAAACAAGAAAAGAAGAAGAAATTGACCAATTCCCACCCGATTGAGAGGTTTCAGGCACCGCATGATAGGTTTTAAGGTATGCAAGATAAGTTTCAAAAACTGAGGAATCGATTATGATAGCTTAGGTTCAAGATCAACTATTTAACTGCTCATTTTATCAGGTGATAGTATTGAACCAGTGCAATGGCAATTTGGAGCTGAGTTGATGAATGACTCTCATTGTCTTTTTCACCCCCACGAAAAACACAAAAGAACAAAAAGGACACCTCGATCCCTCTTTGAAAACGACGTTTAGGTTTTGCATCGCATTCAAGATTCTTCACTTTGAATTTCTCTCTCGGTAGCCAATCACCAAAAGGCATTAATCCGCTCTCTTCAAGAAGGAAAAAAAAATAGAGAAAATTCCGCTAAACCAATTATGCAAGTATTCTCTTTACTTTTTGGGCTATCGTTCAAGCGTGCGACTAAATTCTTCAGTCCACAAGAGAAAGAAACTTTAGGATTCCGACATGTCGATTAATTTTGGCCTCAACTACTCATATGCTGCCCCCGTTTCTTTGCTCCCACATTAACCCAAGATGCCCTTGGTCCAGTCTAAGGACCTTAAACAAAGGCCGTGCTTATCAGAGCCCCTGTTCCACATAAATAAAACGGAAGGGTTAACCACGGGGGAATTTGTAACCAAATTTGGAAACACCCCCGGCCGATCCTAGTTTCCGCTGCCTTTGGCCTCTCGACGACCGCGGCCCAAGTATCTTGGAAATGATGGCAGCTGGTTCTGCTCCGTGACTACTGTCCACCAGCCGAGTTTTAGCGCTTTACTCAAGTGGTCTCCTTCGTCAAAGATCAAACCTTTGAGGCAGAATCCCACTTTGGTGTTTGATTTCTGCCGCTTGAGATCGATCCACCATGGTGGGAAAGGTTGAGTCTTGAGTCGAGGGCACATGGCCGAGACCGTGAGAGCCACTTCTTTTGGGAGCGGCAGCGACAAAGATATTAGGATTCTTGAATAGGAAGGTTTTATTGATGGGTCAGCCGGTTTCATGTCTAGCAGTTTGGAATTGACTCTTAATCGTCTGGTTAGTGCCCTTCTCCATTTGGTCGTTCTTGTTTCGAAAGTATGTTGATTTCATTACCTTTTCTTGCAAAAATTATAGTTTGCGATAGCGTGTCCTGTGTGTTAGGTACGAAAGTGCTAGTATGAACACCTAGAGGGGATGAATAAGTGTGAAAAAAAATTTTCACAAAACGTTGTAAAATATTTTGCTTTTGAATCTGAGTCTGAAGAACAACAAACTTTAAGCAAATTCAGACTTTAACTATAAACCAAACTACAAACAAAGTAAAGGAGTTTCATGAAGAGAATAAGAACACATAATTTATAGTGGTTCAACTTAGATTAAGCATACATCCACTTTCCCACGCTAATAACTTTCTCGTTGGATTCCACTATGCAATCAACAAGAGATTACAATTTTAAGTGTAAATACTTAGTGGTAGATCACACTATCTCACAAAATTACTCTTTTGGTATTTCTCTCACGATCACAAACGTTTAAGCTTACAAAGATAATTGTATAATCGAAATTCGCTCAGACTTTAGAATTATAAATTCTACGCTCCGTCTCTTACTTGCTCATCGGTCCTTGGTCTCCTTTAAAACTCCTCCACTTCCAAACTAGCCGTTGGACAGTATCTAGAAGATCGTCTTCCAATCAACCCATTGGACATATTTATATCAAGAAGATTTAGTAGTCGTTAAGTGACAGAAGCAGAATCCCAAGTTAATTCTGATTCCCCCATACAAATAGAATCTTGGTTTCCATAAGTAGAGCTTATTCGTATAGAAAATTCTTGTCTTCAAGATCTAATTGTCAATCAATTAGATTGAGCAAATCAATTCTATCTTGATGTATAATCCAAACCAAATCATTAGCTGTTATTTGTTTGGGGCTTGTGTTACATTCTATCAAGTTGTTTTCGTTTTGAATCTGCTACGTTCTAAACTTGTGTCTCGTTCTGGATGTAAAGTTTGAGAGTGTTATGTCTGAAGTAGAATCTGAGTGTCTTCTGTCTGAAGTAGAGTATGAGTGCCTTCTGTCTAAAATAGACTTTGCAATATAGACGTAAGTCTAAACATATTCTGCTTCTAAACATATTTAACCTTAAGGTCTAGACACAGTCTGAATAAGTTCAACTTCAACATAGAGTCTGTCTTTTGGTTCTTCCAAATATAGACCTTGATAATATCATTTACATGTTTTATCATTTGCATAGTCTATTACTCAACCATTAAACACGTTAGTAGCTTTTGATTTATTTTGTCATCTTCAAAACATCATAAGAGATTTCCCTAACAAGATATATAGGAATGTGGCTTTTGATCGTTACAATTTCCGGGTTCTTCTTTTAAGCCAAGCTAGTTGCACTAGTTAGGTGGTTAATCTTGTGCTTCACTGTTTCGTGTCTCTGTTTGCTTGAAATTTTCTGGTGATTGTACTGCCTTATTGGAGTTGAATTGTCAGGCAAAGCTCTCATCAATCAAAGCCCGATTAAAGTTGGAAATAAAAATACAGTGTAGAAGAGCAAAGCTCTCCACATGCTTTGCAATGCGTTGGACAGCTATTTTCTTTTTTGTAAAAGAACAGCTTCTTATGGCATGATTGGCTTATCTACTCAGAAAAGCTCAGAATGCCATAGGCAGTTGTATACCTATCGCCTGTGTTAACTTCCAAGAAAATCTTTTACTGATGTATGCAAAGCAAGTGGCTCGTTGCTCACGTTTTGGTGCCATCATTTTATTGAGGTGTGATGCTGAATCTCAGTGGGCTCCCATGGGTTCAGATGGGTTCGAATGTAAATAGCATGCTTCCAGTCGTACTCAAACAAATACTGAATCAAGAAAGGCCAGTGTCCACTGTTCTTTGTTTTAGCCCACATCGCCTGTATAGCTCCCACATGGCATTGACTCCAAGAAAACGATGAACCCAAAAACGGAATGAACCGTATGCTAATTTGGTTCGAGCATATTAACGGACACATGGTGAGCAACGAGTTGGGGAGCAAATATTGACCTATTCTAAGCTCGAGCGCACACCCAAACTCAAAACTACTCAACAAGCGACATTCAAATTCAACAAAACCAACTCATTCAGGTCAAGAGCAAGAGAAATGGAGTCGACTCTCACCTCGCTCAAAACAGGAAAGATCAAGCAAGGCAAAGAGGTTCACGGAATTAGGCTCCACCGTGGGGGTCTCTACCCGGCCCGGAGACTATGGCTAGAGGGCGAACCCTAGACGAATCAGGCTACAAGCGGCCGCCTTAGTGCCTCCGAGCCAAGATCCTCAGGGTAAGGGCGAGATCTGTCTGTCTCTCTCTGTCTGTCTCTCTCCCTCTCTCTCTCTTACTCTCACTTACTCTTGGCTCCCTCTCCAGCCTCTCTTCTTCTCTCTTTCACTCCTTCAGCGAACGTCCAGCCATCTCAAACGCTTCATCTAATTTCTTTTAAGTATGCAGCTGTAGAGCTCCCAGACATCACTTTGACTTTCTGATTAATGCATCTCTTGGCCTCATAATCGAATGGATATATTTCCTTTGACCCACAGAACAATGATGGGACCCTCCTCCCAGATTGGTGGCCCATCTTCGCTCCTTTGCAAACTTCGCCTAGAGGGGAGGGACATCGAAGTAGAGCTTGCCGCACAGAATTCAACGCGTCCGGACACCATCGGTGTTGCTCACTGACGGAGAGGATGACGAAGCCGCGGGATTCGCCGAAGGCAACGTTGACATTTCTACGCAAGCAAGAGAGAGAAAAAGTTTGGGTCTACAAATGAGCTCTCCCTTTCCCGCGTTCTTCTTCTCTCCTCTTTCGCTCCTTTCTTCTCTCCAGCGAAACACCTCTAGCCAACCTCCCTCTTTAGCTCCTCCAGCTGGCTAAGGATAAGCAATGCCTAGTTCCATACAAATTTCACTTAAAACTTGAAACATATTTATCGGAATGAGTTCCTCATTTTTTGACAAAACTTACTCTACATATCTTGAAACCTGAAACCTACCACCTTATAGGTTTCAAGATTGGTCTCAAGATTTATACAAGTTCCACTTATACAATTAATTAAACAATTACAGTGAATTATAATTAGTACTTGCTCACTGACCATAACTTATTTATATACACACAAAAAATATGAAACATTAACAAAATAAAAGTTTCAGTTATAAAATGAAAGTTTAGACTAATAGTTTTAGATTATATACTCATTATCAAATGCTATAAAATACCGCAAAATCGCGCAAAAGAAATAAATAAATTAATAAAACACAAAAACTTATTATGAGTTCCATTAATCTAAAACTTGAAACTTACCCATCAAAAAAATTAATTTTCTAATTTTTGGAGCCTAAAATCTATTCTGCATACTTTTCCAACAATTGAGTTTTCTATTCTTTCCGCTGGCCTTGCTTTTCCATAAGCCAGCTCACCTACTCCAGAAGGTCTGGGAACGCTCGCGTCGCTTGCTGGTGGCTCCTCACCCTCGCTCACGGACGGACGCCTCTTTTGCTCGGTCGCCCACGTCACTGTTGTCTCTCCTCTCTTTCAGAGACGCGAGTCTATGCTGGGGAAGAGAAGAGAACGAGGGTTGGGCCTGTTTTTCTTTTCTTTCTTGGGCTTAAACATGGGTTTTGAAAAAAAAAAAAAAAAGTAGAAAGAAAAATAGAAATTAGGCCTAAAGAGGATATTAGGAGCTGGGCCAATAGATGGAGGGACTAGAGGGCCTAAAATTTTGTTAAAAGAATGGGCTGGAAAAACTGGCCCACTCAATTTTGTTACTTTTTTTTTTTTTTTTTTTTTTGCTTTTTATCTTGTTATAATTTTTTATATTTTTGCAAAATAAACGGATATTTAAATATCGACAAAAATTCAGATGTCAACGCTTACTGTCCATTTTCTTAATTTAAGGCAACACTAACACATCAAGAGGATATTGTCGCACTACCAAATTGAAGAAATGGCTTCCAATGGAGAGGATGCCTGGATTATACATCTCCAATGTCAAATTAACAAGTTGGATCATGTTTGCACCCAAATATGTCCAATTTTTATTTATTACCTATATGTGATGACCGTTCAGAAACAACAAAAGTGAATTTGACAACCTTATATACAACTGTCAAAAATAACAATGAAAAGGGAAAAGAGTGGAGAATATACTATCGGTGCATGGTTGGTCATCCATGGAGGAAGCCAATTCAATGAATTGAAGAATAGTCGATATTATATGTTGTTAATGACTCGCGTGTGCATGTTGGCACATATCGACAAGTGACAAATGATCGTGAATTATTTTAACAAAGTTGTCGATGAACATTTTAACTAAGGAGCAAGGTGATTGACTAAAAGATTGCATCAAAGCTCTAGCACGTACACCTACTAGTGGAGATAGGTCACAAGAGCATGTGTAAACCTAGAGAATAGTCCGACCATTGGAGAAGTGGATGACTATTTCAAAGGAGCTTCGAAGAAGACTTGCCGTCGTGGATTGAGTACTACTTCAAAGGAGCTTCAAAGATGACTTGCTAACATGGGAACATACGACTAAAATTTTGGAAGAAACCACTCCCAAACAGTTATAAAAGAATGCCCATAAATACCAAGTTCTCATCAACTAGAAAGAGACACCCTGGACAATCAAAATGTAATAGTTTATTATCTTTACTTTCTTGCACTTTATTTTTCCTTAGTTATAACTTTCCAATTCTCATCCCGATTAAATTTCAATGTGTATCTTTATCCCAATATTTCGCCGTCGGTTCAATTCCGACATACATCTCTATCATGAGTGTCACACCATCAATTAAATTCCAGCACTATATCTTTGCATATTCTTGAGATTTGTCGTCGATTAAATTCCAACATAGCTCGTATGCATGTATTGCTATGGAAGTGGTTGTATTTTTAAGCCTTGTTGTTAATTGAATTCCAACACAGTTTGTATGTACATTTTGGTTCGAAGTTCAAAGTGAAGGTTTACAGTTATTTCTTATTCGCCTAGATATTTCATGTTCGGAGTTGCCACATAACCCATTTCCTCTCATTAAAAGCTAAAGAATAACTTTCGAAAAAGATGTTGCATCATAGATTAAATTCTAGCAAAACAAATGGCACACATGGTGGGACCATTGTGGTTGATATGAGGAGATATGATGGTGAGAACAATAAATCAACTTGATCATGAGAACGCTCGCAATGACAACTCATCATCACAACTTGATAATAATAAGGCAAGAAAGTCGTCGATTGCACTATGGATGGTAGAGCAAGAACAAAGTGGAGATGTCAGTATCTCAAGACAATTCATCGATGAGCAAAGAAGACAGTTAGAGCCAAGCCTATAATGTTGGCTACCATGCAATGGTTATTGAAGAAGCACAAGAATGAATTAATTAACCGAATGATAAAATATCTCATCAACGTGATCAAGTCAATTATCGTCAATACCTCCCACGAAGTGATGAACAGGACAAGAACATCAAGTCATTTAATTCGAGTGCAGGTAAGTCCTAATAATCTTGCATTTTTTAAAGGTTATGCCTATCAGTAGAGGCAATTTGCTTAATCTCATTCAAGTTAACTCCGGTGGTATTAATTATGGCGATGACAAGGAGGCACGTGATGACTCTTGGTTTCCTAATTTAAAAGAATCGAATATTGACAGAGCATTCATTCTTTTAAAGGGGGCATATGTTTGCACCCAAAAATGTCCAATTTTTAGTTATTATCTACATGCGAAGATTATTCGGAAGTAAAAAAAGTGGATTTGACAACCTCATAAGCAACCATCAAAAGTAGCGATGAAAAGGGAAAAGAGTGGAGAATATAGTAGCATGTTTGGTCATCCGTAGAGGAAGCCACTTGAATGGATTGAAGATTGGTTGATATTACATATTGTTGATGACTCTAGTGTAAATGGTAGCACATATCAACAAGTGGCAAATGATTGCGAATTATCTTAACAAAGTTGTTCATGAGCATGTTAACTAAGGAGCAAGGTGATTGATTAAAAGGATTGCGTCAAGGCTCTGACGTGTACACCTACTAGTGGAGATCATGGAGAACCGTTACGATGGGAAGTGAACGCGGAAGATTGAGTCAAGTGTACTGCATCAAGGCTTAATCTGAAAAACGGTTACAAAAGCACATGTAAACTTGGAGAATAGTCAAACCATTGGAGAATTGGAGGACTATTTCAAAGGAGCTTCGAAGAAGACTCGCCGATGTGGATTGAGGACTATTTCAAAGGAGTTTTGACGAGGACTTGCCGACATGGGGACATGAGACCGAAATTTCAAAAGAAATTGCTCCCAAAAAGTTATGATATAATGCTCATATACCAAGTTTCATCAACTAGAAGGGGACATAATCAACAATCAAAATGTAATTTTTATTATATTTACTTTCCTGCCCTTTATTTTTCCTTAGTTATAACTTTTCAATTCTTGTCATCAATTAAATTTCAATGTGGATCTTTATCTCGATACTTGATCGTCGATTACATTTTTGCATGCATCTCTATCATGGGTGTCGCGCCGTTGATTAAATTCCGACGTTTCATCTATGTACGTTCTCAAGCTTTGTCGTCGATTAAATTCAGACATAATTCATGCACGTGTATTGCTGTCGAGGCTTGTTGTTGATTAAATTCCAGCATAGTTTATATATACAATTTAATTCGAAGTTCGAAATAAAGATTTATATTTATTTCTTATTCGCCTGAATATTTCCTATATGGAGTTGTCATAGAACCGTTTCCTCTCATCAAAAGCAGAATAATGACTTTTTAAAAAGAGTTTTGATGGTAGATTAAATTCCGGATAAACAGGTGGCATGTTATTTTGCCGTCAGATCGCTTGTACCAATTCGCCATGACTCAACTTCCTCCTCCTCCAAGGCCAGGGGCGATGATTCAACGTAGCCCATCATTGTCCACCCAAAGGGCGAGGCCGAGAAAGCAAGCGATGTCTTTAAGTCCCGGATTCAATGAATTTGACCAATTCGCACACGAACTTCACGGTGCCTGTCTTTAAATCAATTTGAATACTTCGCACGTGAACTTCATGGTGTTCAAACGGGACAGACCAAATAGACCCGTCATCCCAGCACAACAACTGGCCCCCAACAGACCAAATCACAATTTTCATGGGCTCCCCCAACTATTTATGAGCAAAGACATGGAGGGCAGCCGGTGATTGACCAAACATTTATGAGTATGATAGAAAAGGAAGTGGCATTATATGCCGTCTCTGCTCCCCCAACTATTACTATTCAATCTCTCCCCCCTCTCTCTCCCTCTCTCTCTATCAACTTCCCTCATCAAAGCAATCGTACATGTACTAGGATGTTTGTCCAATAGCAGTGGATGAGAAGACGCGGAGCACTTCCCTAATTAAAGCAATCGTACATATACTTGGGTGTCTGTTCAATAGCAAGTGGATGAAAAGACATGGAGATAGACATGGGGGTCGGTGACCGGTAGGGTAGAGCATAAGTTCAAGGCAAAATCAAAAACCGAATCGAAGGAGCTGTAAGAATCAGTCCAATTTCAGGTTCTCGACCTGATTCTTGACTTTAAAATAAAGTTGAATTGATATGTGCAATTCTTCCTATCCATGACGCTTATTTCCCAATATGCCTTAATAGATTATTTCCTTTCAAACTTGTCTTAAGATATACATACAACATATCTTATTTTGCACTTGGCAATGTGACACCTATTAATTTCCATCTAGGGTTAGATGCGTTCCATATATTTATATTAGCAAAGATTTTCAAATCATTGAACAACTTGCAAAAAAAAATCATATACAAAAGTTTTAGCTCATTTCATTATTTGATTCTTAAAATAAGCGCAGGATACTCATGAATTCATAGGCCCTGAGGTTAAAGCAATTAAGGTGAAATTTCGTGTTAACAAAGAAAGGAGAAATATGTATCATGCGTAAATTGTCAGTGAAAGTGTAAAAGCAAGCCAATCAAGGCTCACATTTAGGCCATAATTAGTAACCACCCATTATTGACTATTTCTACTATTTCTTTTCTCACAAACAAAAAAGAATATAAATTCATTTGGGGATATCAACTAATTTTTCTATTTTTGAGAACAAATTGATGGTTAGACAATATATATAGAATAGAAATAAGAAGTAGAAAAAATTACCTTTTTGGTTTCCAAAAACAATTTCTAAAACCAAGACATTTTCTTTTCTTTCTTTTTTTTTCTTCTTCCATCTCCGGTTGGTCATTAATAAAAAATTTGAAGATCATATCAAATGCATCCCTTCTCTTTTTCTATTTCGAGAATAGAAATTTTGTGAAATTACCAAACGCATTCGAATGCTCAAAAACTTTCTGAAAATAAAATAATTACCAAATGCATCCTTAGTGATTTTCCTTCATCCTTGTAAGGTGATTATAACTTCATTTGCTTTTATTTGATTATAAAGAGAATGGGAACATGTCACTAATGCTAGTGACCCCCTTTGGGTATTACCATAATCGTCTCTCTTTCATTATAGAAAATTCGGTTTAAGCCATAACTACTTTACATCACTTGTGATATAAAGATTTGAGGTAAGTGAGCTCGTTACTATAGTCCTACCAAGATAATAATAGCTAGAAGTCTCTCCACATGAATCATGCGACAGCTAGACAACACAATACAAGTTATTTCGAGATTTGTTTATGACCTAATCAAACTTAGGATCTATTGGAAGACAGATAACCCTTTCCCCATTAGGCCAATCACTTTGGTGGTAACTATTGTAATTTATGTCAACGTGAAAATTACTAGACAAAACAAACGACGAATAATAAGGGATACCAAAATTTACATGATTCAATCCAATATTAATATCTACATCTATGGAGAAAGTTGGCAGCAAATAATTTACTAATAATCAGAAAATTCAAGTTACAATCATTCATACGCTCGAGTATTTTTTTATACCTAAATTAAATCAAAATCCCAAGTGTTTACAAATAAACAATCCATTTTGATAACTTAAAACTCATGGCATAAAATCCACGTGTTTGGAACCAAAGGAAGGAGAGCCATCGTGCAGCGCAACTCTTGAGGAACCCTCACGCTCTCACGCACGAAAGAAACCCACCGGCGGCTCCTTGTCCTCTTCTATAGGAACCCCCAAGACTATCATTGTGCGACTATATATTAGAGGTGAGCATATCGGACCAATCAAACTAGAAACCGCCCAAACCGGCGCCAAGACTATCATTGTGCAGCTATATATTAGGGGTGAGCATTTAGGACCAACCGATTTAGGAACCGCCCAAACCGACCGGGTCTAGGCAGTTCACGAGAGTGTCAGTACAATTCCCAATTGTCGCGACCAAATTTTTCGGTTTTGGACCACCTAGGGTTTGGCTAATGGATTGTTAAGCCTAAACTTAACTCGGGCTCTCCCAAGCCCATACCAATTCGCGACTTTAGGTTCAAGTTTTTTTTTTTAACATGCAATTGATTTTTAATTAGGAGTCGCCACTAATCTATTTTTGGTGGGTCGATTAGAAACCCAAATAAAGTAATGGGAGATTTACTTTACTTCTACGAACCAGAGATTATGGGTACGGGGACTTGATTACACTAGATTTCTCTAATGCCCTTTCGGTACCATTCTTTTAATTTCAAAAATGTTTTTGCAGGCAGCTTGAATTGATTTTAAATTCTAACATGTGAGGTGATCATGCGGGTGCGCAAACCACCAATTTAACATCCAAGAAAGCAATGAATAAATTGCAGGACTTACCTCATAGCAACAAAAGCATCTGCGTTGTTAGTTTAGAATTCACATCAGCAGTCCTAAATATGATTTCTAATTAACACGCAATTTTTGTTTTGTTTTCACTTAATTAATGAAAATCATGCAATATGCAATGCATGCCACTAATTTAACATGAAATGATATGACATGGCAACATGACTTAGTTATATGACCTAAGCAATATGACATAACTAAGCATGTAGTCTATCCTAAGCATGAGATGGATTTATTCTAAATAATTTTTTTTGTATTTTCTATGAGATTCGAAATTAAAGAAATGCAACATTTAAATATGCAATCTAAATTAATCTAATGACTGACAATTTCTACTTAAATGGACCTAACAAAAATCATTAAATGACGTGCATTGTATGAACCTAATTCTATATGACGTGCACATGGTTTTTATTCTAAATAAGCATGCAATTTATTCTAATATGCAATGACGTATAAAGAATGTCCTAATTCTACATGACATATGCATGATGACCTTTTTTGTGTTTTTGTTTTATTAATTTCGAAATTAAGAATTATCAAATTATTAAACATGCAACCTAAGTAAAAAACACTAGCAACCTAAATTGATTGATTTGATTTTTTATTTTGAAGTTCGAAATAAAATCTCTATTCTAAATATGCAAGATAACAATAAATATTCTAAAACAAACCTAATCCTAATACAAATTTTTTATTTTTCTTTTTTATGAAAACGAAATTGATTCAAACGACACAATAGCAAATCAGGCAAGATAAGATCAATATCCACAAATTGACGAATCATATCCCGCCCATGAGATCGGATTGGCCAATTTTAGACAAAATCACGAATCGTATCTCGAGCGTGAGATCGGATTGGTGATTTTTCCGTGCGATTATGGGTCGTATTTCGAGCATGAAATTGGACCGTCAATCATATACACGTTGCGAAATTAGGAAGATTTCTTAATTTAGAAGGCTACTCGAGATTTCACATATCTTAGCATATCGGAAATTTCCATCATGGGCATCAACGAATAAATCAAATAAGGAAACGGAATTTTCGAAAATCAAAATAGATAAGATTTTTACCTAATTCGAATATTGGCTTCCGAATTCCGATCCTCAAACGGCTACTCACGACCCACGACGTGGTGGTGCTCAGCAAGGCTCACGGGATGGATACCCGCCAGGGGCTTTGCGTGCAGCTCCCGAGAAACCTAGAGAACCACAATTGGGAGATGCTCCAAATTTCTATAAAATAAGTGTACGAAATCCTCCCTCCTTTCAATGCGTACGCCCTCCTTTACTCAAAGGACGTGTGCCCTTCTCTTGTGCAAATGTTAGTGACTCGGATGCTTGCCGAATGCCTCCACTGAAGACTTTGACCGAGCAACCCTCTCAGGCCACTTCTACACATTAAAAGAAATAAGAAAGTGGCATCTTATACGTGTAATGGGTATGAAACCGTGCCAAAAAAAATCTGCAGTAAAAATAAAGAATAGAACTTTGCAGGATCGGTCTCGATTGTATGGAACCAGACACGTTGCTGCAGCTTGATGTGGCCCAACCAAGGTTACTCATTGTGGGAAACTCGCTGGAAAGACTTGCAAGACACGCTGGGCCGAGATCTCGCTTGGAATTGTTGGGACTTAGAGCGTTGAAATATGTTCAGCGGTGGCTCGAACTCGGACCTTCGCGATTGTCACAACCAAACGTGGGGCGGTGGAAGAATTTGGCTTGACTGGGGTGCCCCTTGGCTTCAGCTTGGATTAGTGATCGAGGACAAGCTTCGAGGACCTGCGAAACAGAACACAGTGATGCTTGGCTAGGTTTCTTGGTGCTGTTCGTGGGTCATGGTGCTGCGGGGAGGTGACTGGATTCAGTCAAGGAAGACCTGCAATAATAAAAATTCAAACGAGAGCAAAATAAGTGGATCGGTGGAGGTCTCGGGCACGTCAAGGACGCTTGGAAAATTTTCTCTCATTCCATGTTGATCTCAAGCATCGCCAAGTGGAGCTTTGTTAGAGCCGCCAAAATCTTAACGTCGTGAGCTTTCGACCTTCGTCATCGGAGGCTCCTTGGCGTGTGATCATCGTCGAAGGTCGCACCTCGGCTGGACAGCAAATCGTCATGTTGCAGGGAGCTGGAGGTGCAGCCCGGTCCACGATTTGTTGTTGCAAGGGTAAAGAGGAATTGTCGGTGTTTGCTGAGTAGTGTCACCGGGTCAATGGAGCGTTGGGCGTACTCCTCGAAATAAATCGCTAAGATCGCTTGTAAGGTGGCCAAGGATGATGACGAGATGCACTGATGATGTGATGAAGTGATATGCGTATTTTTGATGGTGCGGCTCCTTTTTGTGATGACTCCTTGAAAACTGGACTAGATGTAGTGGATTATGCTCTCTCCTTGAACGAAACCTCGCCAGCGCTCCGCCGACTTCTCCCTTTTCTTATGCGAACAGGATTCTCTCTCTGCGATCTGATTTTTGACAAAACCGTCGAGCTTTTCTCCACTCCCTCCCGGTATCTCTCAATGGCCGTATCTATCAATGTGTGGCCCCCCTTCAAACCCTACGTATGTTTACTTATTTATAGGGCACGGATTAGGGTTTTTAAATTTTCTAAATCCATATCCACGAAGATTTCTTTTCGAAACGCAATATTTGTTTTTTCCAAACGTAATATTTGCTTTTGAATTGAAATCTCACAAAGATAAATCTGTAAAATATCTCCGAGGATACGGGCTTAGACCGATTTGCTTTCTTTGTGGGCTTAGTCTAGCCTGTCAATTTAAAGCTCAGAACCATTAATTCGAACTCATCCGCCACGGATCCAATAAACATATGCAAAAAATGCAAATGCACTTAAATCTATATGCTATGCAATTAATTATTTTTTCAGGGATAAAATTGACCCCTAATTTTTAATGCAATAAATGATTAATTAGGTCGCCAAAATTTAGGTGTCAACACCAATTCCATAAAAATAAAACAAGTTATTTTTGGTCCGATTCTCGATGTTGGGGGAACTCGACCGGCTATATTGTTTTTTTTTTAATTATTTCTCAAAAATAGCGACAAGTTTAGTAATTTTTTGGGGGAAAGATTTACCTTGTCGATTATGTGCCATTTTCAAGGGAAATATTTGCCTTCAAAATGTTGAAATTTGAGGTAAAATTGCCAAGTGATCGATTCCATAGGACGCTCGATCCGGTCCCCTATCCCAAAAATTGGGAACTAATTCTCCTAATCCGATCTGACCCCAAGTCCAATTCCCGATTCCTAGGTGGGATCGAACCAAACTGGAAATTAGTCATCCCTTCTACATATAGAGAGAGTAAACCCAAGGTTCTCCTTCTTTGTTTTCTTTTTTTTTCCTCTTCACTCGGTGCTCCCTTGAGCCCATTCTTTGTCTTGTAATGGCTTTCTCTTAATTAAGAGAAGTAACCCGTGCATATCTTGTGCTGAAACTTGAACATTTATCCAGTGGGTTGAGTTTCGTAAATGGCTCAAATGCAAGAGATACTTTAGTAGTAACTTTGTTTGTATAGACCAATCATTGATACACAATCCTTCTATTATTTATTAGGACCCTTTAGTTTTTTCATAGGATGCACGTTTTGAATTTTGAAAGTGCCTCAACAATTTTTGTAATTTTTAACCTAATTTTAAGAGCATTGATTTATAAAACTCTTGAAAAATAGAAACGTCTTTTAAGTTCAACCTCGCGCATGGCAATATGGCACGTATCTAGGCTTGTACTGTGTATGGAGGAGCACAACCTTACCCAAGTATCACATGTATTTTGTCTTTGTCTATCCTTTATTTGAAAGTAATAAGAATTCCTGTCCAAGTGATTGAGAGAGATCCCACCAAGTGGACATGTTCGTGCAAACTCATGCCCATGCATGTTGAGAAAATATTGAGTGTAACTGAAGTAACCACCTCAACAATGCATAAGTCCATTCTACGTGTCGCTCATGGGCCCACTTTTCAAGAAACCTGAATCCCCTCTCTCTCCCTTTCATTTCTCTCTCTTCTTCACCGTTTCTTTGTCCTTTGTTTTTCTATTTCTTTCTTTCTCTCTCATTGGCCCGTGGCCAGCGACCAGCCACAGATGAGGGCTGGCAAGGTTGTCGTGGCCCTCGCCTATACCAACCCTCACCTATGGTCGACGAGGGTCGCTTTCATCAAATTCGGCGAGGGCTCAACCCTTGTGACCAAGGCAAGGGTTGCCCTCCAAATTAGACGAAAGCAATGACGGCCACTGTCGTGACCAAAATTTCGGGTGTGAACCATCTAGGGTTTGGCTAATGGATTATTAAGCATAGACTTAACTCTGGCTCTCCCAAGCCCACACCAATTCGCGACTTAAGTTCATGTTCTTAACATGCGATTGATTTTCAATTAGGAGTCACCACTAATCTATTTTTGGTGGATCAATTAGAAACCCAAGTAAAGTAAATCTCTCGTTTACTCCTACGAACCAGAGATCTATGAGTTCGGGGACTTGATTACGTTAGATTTCTCTAACGCCCTTTCGGTATCTTTCTTTTTATTTTGAAAATGTTGGCAAGCAGTTTGGATTGATTTTAAATTTATTTCTCTAACATGAGTACAATATGTGTCATAAGATAAATGGACTAATATTTTGCTGAGTTGGCTACAATTTAGATATTCAATATTTTCTCCATGCATGTTTCACACTTGAACTAGGCTCAAGTTACAGTGAATGCGACGCATTGAAACGAAGTACTTCAAAACTCTCCATAAATATAAGAGCCTCAAACCCATTCAAATGCAAGCCAAATGAGAGAGAAACTCTCCATAAATAGAAGAGCCTCAAACGCATTCAGATGCAAGCCAAAAAGACTCTGAGAGAGAGAGAGAGAGAGAGAGAGAGAGAGAGAGAGAGAGAGAGAGAGAGAGAGAGATGGAATTCACACAACAATTCCCCATGAAAGAAGGAATGGGAGAAACAAGTTATGCTAACAACTCATTACTTCAGGTAAACCTCTCATTGTTCTATTGTGGGCACATATTTGTCTTAATGAAAATAGGATGATATCGAAAAATACTTTCAAGAATTTATTTTTCAGGGAGACAATACTACTTTTCCTCATTCTTAAAAGATTGATTAAATCACTGAGGTTTGCTCCAGTGGTCACTTTTAGGGGAGATGGGAAGTTTGAATCATCACTTTCTCAGAGGAATTAAGGAAGGACAATTAGTTTTAAGTGTGAATTTCGACTTTCTCGTCCTCCAAAGGGACAAGACAAAAGTCCGAAATGAGTTGAAAATTAGAGTAGGACTAACGAGAAAAAAAAATTATGATTATACACCCTTTTGTAATAATACACTACAATATGATTGTTCATTTTGTAACAAACTAGGTTCTTTTTGTTTACCAAGATTTGAAATTATATATGTGAAAGACACCATTTTACCACGCCCTATTAGACCATATCACTTATCGATCTAAAATTTAAATGATGTCCCTAATTTGTAGACAATTTTTTTAATTAACAAAGCATCTCTTGAAGAATGTACACTGGAGAGTATATAAAAGAATTAGATCTTGTAAAACCATCGTAACATGGGACAAATGATGTTTGATTTGGATAGAATGCACAAGAAAAAAATACCAAAAATATTCAAAACCTATTACATTTAATCAATTCAATCATAAACTTTCAATTTGACCAATTTAGTCATAAAACTTTTGATGATTTGCCAATTTAATCATTCAAACCAAATTTAATTGAGACATGAACACCAATTGTCCTACGTGATACAACTATCCCTTACGTGCATAGCTTTTTATAATAAAAAAATTCTTCTCTTTTTTCTTTTTCATTTCTAAGCCTGGCAAATGCCACAACCACTTTCAAGGTCGATGAGAGCTTCATGGCTCACGCTCGGTCTAGGTGAGGACTGCAACCTTGACCCACACCTAGTGGCCAGTTAGGTCCTCAACCCTTGCCTAGAGTCGGTGAGGGATGGCCGGTTAACTAACTTCATATAAAAGAAAAAATAAAAACTATAAAAGGTTTAGAAATTTTTATAAAAATTATAAAAATTGTCCACGTAAATGCGGACCGTTTTATGTGACACTATCGATGCCTACCTCAGTGATTTTCTGACCAGAATGGGTTGAAATGAGTAAATTGGTCTAAAGTCTTGGACTAAATGAGTTAAATTAAATGGTTTTTAACTGAACTGGCACAAATTCAATTAATTTAGGATTTTTTTGTAATTTTCCTGAATGCACAGAGTTTGCAATCTTCAATCGTTCTCTATTAACTACCCATTTATTTTAATCGAGAAGATATGTTCGAACAGTGTAGGGTAAACATGACAATTGTGATTTATTTCTCCGCAGATGAAAAAACTAAGATATAAACCTTTTCTCTTTATATTGAGTCAATGCTCTCTTTATCTTTTCATAGAGAAAGGTGATATCGATGACAAAGCCTATAACAGAGGCAGCCATCACAGCTTTCTTCTCCACTATCGCCGCTACCATCCCGGCAAGCCTCACCATCGCAGACTTGGGCTGTTCCTGCGGCGCCAACAGTCTCTTCGCTGTGTCTGAGATCATAAGCATCATGATCGATCTGTGCAATGCGAAGAAGCACGAGCTACCGGAGTTCCAAGTGTTCTTGAATGATCTCCCGGGGAATGACTTCAACACCCTCTTCAGCAGCTTCTTGCCGAGATTCCAAGAGAAGCTAAGTGAGCAAATGAAGAGCAAGTATGGAGCATCCGCGGTGTTGGCATGCTTCTTCAATGGCGTTCCCGGTTCGTTCTGCGGGAGATTGTTCGCTTGGGAGAGTCTGCACTTCATTCATTCTTCGTACAGCCTTCATTGGCTGTCTCAGGTAAATTTTTTGGCCCATAGATTCATTTGTTAATAAACTCTCTCTATCTCTCTCTCTCTCGCAATTCCGAAGGGACTTCTCAGCAATTTCAATGGGAGGGCGTATGCTTTTGGCCCTCCTGGGTCGAAGAAGTGACGATCCTTCAAGCGAAGAGCATCGCCAATATTGGGAGCTCTTAGCTATTGATCTCAATGAGATGGTCACCGAAGTAAGCAAATTAAAAAGATCAAAGGAGTACTTGAAAAGTCGCGGACATGTTAGTATTGAGTTGGTTTTTCTTATTGCCTGCAGTAAAAATTGTATCATACTTCCGTTGACCCTGGTGAGTTTTGTTAGTCCTCTAGGAGTATCTTTTGTTTTCGCACTCCGAGATCAATCATAACCATCAATTAGAAAACAAAAAACAATGAGAGTAATGGTGGTTACAGTTAATGATTATTCCTGATTTTACTGTACCTAAAGCACCTGTTAGATGAGCTCTAGCAATAGTTTTCGCATGAATTCTTTGAAAGAACGCAATAGTGCAGTTTGGATACCCTACATATTTAATCTGATTTCTCTTCCTTATGAATGTATTCAGCAAAATCAGAGTACGCGAGAAAAATTATTAGGTATTTTAATTAAGTGCACACTCGTTCCCTATTAGGCATGGTGTAAAAAATGGAATGCACAATTACATACTAGGAAACAACAAATATCAGCAATATGCAAAAGTTGCAAAGCCAATTACATAAACAAGTACCTACGGCTTTTCTTTTTATTATTATTTTGGTCAAAGTAACTATGACTTTTATTAGGATATTACAGTGACAACTTATTGCAATTGTTTCTTATATTCGGTAGAAAGATCTAACATACTAAGTCTGTCGCTGATGTAGGGAATCATAGAAGAAGAGAAACTCGACTCCTTCAACGTCCCTTATTACACACCCTCACCAAAAGAAGTACGCCGGGAGGTTGAAAAGCAAGGGTCATTCTCAATCGATTGCTTGGAGGTGTTTGAAGTGAATCGGGATGTATTTGAGACCGATTTCGACCCTAATGTTGTCTCAAAGGAAGCGGCGGACAAAATAGTTGGGAGCCTAAGAGCTATAGCCGAGCCCTTGCTCGTTCATCACTTTGGTGAAGAGATCATCAATGAGGTTTTCGAGAGGTTCAGGGCTAAACTTGGCAACCGCTTTTCCAAGGAAAAGATTCCATTGGTCAGCATCATCATTTCGTTGAAGAAAATTACCTAAATATATCACAAAATCTCACAAATAAATTCATTACCGATGTATGTACTTCTGTAGGGAAGTTGAAATAACAGTGTCATAAGTGTGTTTACTATAGTTTGAAAGTGTGGCCGTTTATGTATTACTTCTAATGTCGTATCTCGATTAAAGAAAATGCAAGAGACTTGCACGTTTGCTTTTTTGGGGGGTCAAAAGAGACTTGCAAGTCAAAGGGCTTGACATTTGGGATTTTCTTTCAAGGATTTTTCTTTCGTATATTCCCTATAATGCGTCGGTCCAATTGAGCGAATTTGGTGTTTTGTTGATTTATTTATGTCAGGAAAATAAGACAGTAAAGCTAAATGAAGTAAAATATTCATCCAGAGATGTCTGAATGAATAAACACGAATTCCTCAAAACCGAAATTAGAAACTCAACTGGAAGAGCTTCACAATAACGTCAACGAAACATAGGAAAGGTTTTAGTCCAATATAATATAGAGTGGTTATACCATCAAATTAGTTTAAAAAAGAAAACTAATTTAAAGGGACATACATTGTTAATCATTGTGATTTGAAATTACAATTCGCATTCACAAAATCAATTGAAAGGAAAAGGACTTAAAAGAATATCTGTTACACAAGTGAGAAATCTAAACATGCCAAAATAATGAAGCCATCTACATTCTAAGAAATTGGAGGTATGAATAAATTGAAAGAAGGAAGTTGCTATGACAATACAAAACACCATGCAGAGGGCTATTCAACAATCGCACCCAGAATCTAACATTTCATAACGCAGAGGTGGAACTTACGTATATCCAAAGTCTCTCAAGGAACGGTCAAATCTAGTCTCTTCTTCCTGCTCTTTTACTTTATATATGAAAACAATGGAAACATAGACATCAATTTTTTAATAAGAAACTACACTCTTGCTATTGAAGTTCATTCGTAACCAAAGCACACATGAGTAACCAGTCGAGGTCTTTAAGAGTCTCTCAAAAAACCAATTTCCTTATTATAAATTGTCCTGAATATACGTAGTTTGTTATATATAATTTCGGCAAGATATCGTGACGTACATATAGTTCATTTGCGCGACTTAAGTGCGGTGCCGTGAGAAGTGGGTCCCCACACTAGCGTCGCTCTAGGTTTACGTCGCCGGCTGCCGGCTATACGGCGGTTCCCGAGTCATTAAAAAAAAAACATCAAGAGTATATTGTCGTACTACCAAATTGAAGGAATGGCTTCCAATGGAGAGGATGCCTAGTTTATATATCTCCAATGTTGAATTAACAAGTTGGATGATGTTTGCACCCAACATATAGAAACATTTTAGGATGGCTTCTGGACTATCCATGCCACATACAGGGTCACATCGTGATTCAGTTTAGTCATGGCCAAATAACTGTGACAATAACTATTGTGCGATGGTAGTTTCCTCACATTTATTTGAATTCATATAACCATTATTGCACATGATTTATATTTAAATAGCATTTCTTTCTTTGGCTGAAACAAAAATCTCGTTCAAAGTAAGCAACAAGAGTTGGATTGCAAGGGGCATCAATCGAAGAGGCGTGGGTGATATCAACTTGACATAAACTCCTAATTACCAAAGGCAAACTCAAAGGGGAAAGTTTGTAACGGTCCCAAAATTCCTAAAAGCCCAGCGACAAAGGGCATCTCAACAGAGGTACAAGCTCCAAGGGACCCAAAAAAAGAGCAGTAAAGATGGCAATATAACTGCTTGATGGGCTGGGTGAAACGATCTTGATTGAGGGAGGGAGGCAGGCAGGCAGGGGGGGCTGAAGCAGAGAAGAGGCAGAGAGCATAACATCGAAGAGGAGAAGAGGCAGTCTAGCTTTCATGGTGAAACTTCATCGGAATTAGCTGAAATTTTAGTGTGTTGTTTTTGAAATCAAAATCTACAAATTGATCGGTTTCGTTAGTAAACTCCATCTCTAAATTGTCTCTACTTATTTGGCAGTGATTAGAGTTTTTCTTGCTTCTTTGTGTTAATCTACTTTTGTGGTGTGATGATGATATATAATTATTTTGCTCATGTGAACAGCCCTAGTTGTGTGCATACTTGCACGTATTTGCTCGCGTGTAAAGATTTTATCCTTTTTTATTAAAATAAATTCTTTTATAGTGAGAAAATACGAGTGATATTTTAAATAATGGACAATTATTTTGAATTTATGTTTAGAAGGTAAGACATGGGAACAGATCCAGTTTCAAGTTCCAATGGAAATCTTATTTCCCGATTCCATTTTTTTTTAGAACTTGTACTCTAGAGTTCAATTCTCGATTCCCGGTTTCTAGGTGGGAACCAAGCTGGGCCGAGAACCGAGAATCAAGAATCGGAGAACCAGGCTGGGAAGCAGACATGAAAAAGGCTTGGTGTATGAATGTTTGCTCTAATTCCAATACCGTTAATGCGTGTATCTCTTTCTAGACGCAAGGAGGTGAAAGTAAAATGCTCACCCCGTGGCTCATCTCACTTTGGGTCCAACTTGTAATCTAAAAGAGTAAAAACAGTTACGATCAAGTTCAGCTTTTCATGACTGAAAACAAAGATTTAAATATTTCGACTTTCGATTTATATCCGGATGCAATACTCCAATTGAACAACTTCAGCTTGTGTGAAATCTTCATCGTCGTCTATAGATTACAACGCTTTGTCTCCCTCTTCCTAGATTCTCCAACATCATTGAAAGAAGGTACATGGGGAGAAGATGATTAGACAGGAGAGCCTATGCAAGGTCTTACATTATCTTCAGAGAAGATTACTGCAAAAAGCACGCAACATAACCTCCAAAGAAAGATGAATAATTTTGGTCTCAACTCACTCGTATGTTCCCCGTTTCTCTGCTCCCACGTTAACCCAATATGCCCTGCTCCGTGACTACTGTCCACCAACCGAGTTTCAGCGCTTTACCCAAGTGGTCTTCTTCGTCAAAGATCAAACCTTTGAGGCGGAATCCCACTTTGGCGTTCGATTTCCGCCGCTTGAGATCGATCGGCCATGGTGGGTCTGGCGCGAGCGTCCTCACTCGTGGGAAAGGTGGAGTCTTGAGTCGGGGGCACATGGCCGAGACCGTGAGAGCTGCTTCTTTTGGGAGCGGCAGCGGCAGCAGCGAAGATATTAGGATTCTTGAACAGGAAGGTTTTATTGATGGGTCAGCTGGTTTCGCGGCTGGCAGTTTGGAATCCACTCTTAATCGTCTGGTTGGTGCCCTTCTCCGTTTGGTCGTTCTTGTTTCGAAAGTATGCTGATTTCGTTGCCTTTTCTTGCAAAAATTACAGTTTGCGATAGCGTGTCCTGTGTGTTAGGTATATAGGAACGAGGCTTTTGATCGTTACAGTTTCTGGGTTCTTCTTTTAAGCCAAGCTAATTGCACTAGTTAGGTGGTTAATCTTGTGCTTCCCTGTTTCGTGTCTCTGTTTGCTTGAAATTTTCTGGTGATTGTACTGCCTTATTGGAGTTGAATTGTCAGGCAAAGCTCTCATCAATCAAAGCCCGATTAAAGTTGGAAATGAAAATACAGTGTAGAAGAGCAAAGCTCTCCACATGCTTTGCAATGCGTTGGACGGCTATTTTCTTTTTCGTAAAAAAAGAACAGCTTCTTATAGCATGATTGGCTCATCTACTCAGAAAAGCTCAGAATGCCATAGGCAGTTGTATACCTATCGCCCGTGTGTTAACTTCGAAGAAAATCTTTGCTGATGATTGCAGAGCAAGTGGCTCGTTGCTGGCGTTTTTTGTGCCATCATTTTATTGAGGCATGATGCTGAATCTCGGTGGGCTCCCATGGGTTCGGATGTAAATAGCATGCTTTCAGTCGTACTCAAACGAATATTGAATCAAGAAAGGCCAGTGTCCACTGTTCTTTATTTTAGCCCACGTCGCCTGTATAGCTCCCACATGGCATTGGAACATAAGACTCCACGAAAACGGTGAACCCAGTAACGGAATGAACTGTACGCTAATTTGGTTCGGGCATATTAACGGTCACATGGGGAGCAACGAGTTGGGGAGCAAATATTGACCTGTTCCAAGCTCGACCGCACACCCAAACTCAAAAGTACTCAACAAGCGACATTCGGATTCAACAAAACCAACTCATTCAGGTCAAGAACAACAGAAATGGAGTCGACTCTCACCTCGCTCAAAACAGGAAAGATCAAGCAGGGCAAAGAGGTTCATGGAATTAGCCTCCACCATGGGGGTCCCTACCCGGCCCGGAGACTATGGCTGGAGGGCGAGCCCTAGACGAATCAGGCTACAGTCGGCCGCCTTAGTGCCTCCGAGCCAAGATCCTCGGGGTAAGGGCGAGCTATCTCTCTCTCTCTCTTACTCTTGGCTCCCTCTCCAGCCTATCTTCTTCTCTCTTTCACTCCTTCAGCAAACGTCCAGCCATCTCAAACGCTTCATCTAATTTCTTTTGAGTATGCAGCTGTAGAGCTCCCAGACATCACTTTGACTCTCTGATTAATGCATCTCCGGACCTCATAATCGAATGGATATATTTCCTTTGACCCGCAGAACAATGATGGGACCCCTCCTCCCAGATTGGTGACCCATCTGCGCTCCTTTGCAAACTTCGCTTGGAGGGAGGAACATCGAAGTAGAGCTTGCCGCACAGAATTCAACGCGTCCGGACACCATCGGCATTGCTCAAATCAAATAAATTGCTACTTTCCCCTTGCTAAAATAGACGGATCTAAGTGAATTTGCCCGTTTGTTTTCAGGTTTTTTGCGGCAGTATGGAGTTCCCGAGTGAATTTTCAGAGGCCTCTTCACAGAAGAGAATCGGGGGGAGAGGGAAAATAGAGATCAAACGGATCGAGAACACGACGAACCGGCAGGTCACCTTTTGTAAACGCCGGAACGGGTTGTTGAAGAAGGCTTATGAACTATCGGTGTTGTGCGATGCTGAAGTGGCGCTTATTGTCTTCTCGAGCCGTGGCAGGCTCTATGAATATGCTAACAACAGGTTTTGTTGCCATTCACGAATAAACTCTCTTCAAAAGCGATCTTCTTATGGTGTTTTCAGTGCTCTTCTTCTCATTTGGATTTTCACCTTTTAGGCTGAGATTTATGAATACACAATCACGAAGTTGTCAAGGCTTCTGTTTTCAGACGAAACTAACGATTAGGAACTTATAATTTCATGAGCATAACCCATCTTTCGTCTGATTCTCTCAAATGACTGTCCTCCCATGAGCGTCTATTGTTTCTCTTCCTAGCAATGTCTGTCACAAGATCGAGGTGTACGCCTTTGAAGAGATCTACTCAAAGAGAGAGCTCTCTCTCTCAAAAAAAAAAGCTGCGACACTTTCAAAGGCCATTTCACATTTTCTAGACGTTTCCTAGGATGAAATGTCATTTCCAAAAGAAAAATCTCGACAAGTGCCTTAAACCCATCAAAATAGGGTTCAAAATATCCCATATGGCACACATCTGAAGAGTTACTTCAAGATCTTCACTTCAATCGGCCTGTTAAAAAGCTGAAAGGGTTCGGCTAAGCGGGTGTCGCTGATTTTGTCCCCTCATAGTCTTGCTGATCGTCTCTCTCTCTCTCTCTCTCTCTCTCCTCTCTCTCCCTAGTTAAAATCGAAGTGGAGAGAAAGGAAAGTTTTGAGATTAGTTAGGGTTTTGCATATTGTTTCTGCGCGAGTGAGCTGTGTATCATGTCTAATTAGTAACAACAGCACGTACGAATCTTTGGTCACGTCGGACATGATTTTTCAGTTGCTCACTAGGGACAAGGTGAGAGTGTATGTGTGTGTCGTGATTCCATTGCTTGGTTTCTCTGCTTCTTTTCTTCTTTTAAGTTCCGTTCTCTCTCTCTCTCTCTCTCTCTCTCTCTCTCTCGTCTATTTCTGTATCTAAGGGCAAGAAATAATTGGTCCGTATAAATTTTCTTTCTTCTACTTTGGGATCTGTTCAGCGCTTTTCTTTTGGATTTGACCGATTTAACGGGAAAGAGACCCTTAGTTTTGGCGATTTAGTAAACAAGGAAAACAAGAACAATTTTAGGAAAAAACCCACCTCAGATTTCTCCACAAATTGCAAGAAACCCAGAGAGCTTTCATCTTTAAGGAAATCCTGAAAGCAAAAGCAACCCTGTTTAGATCTTCAGAATCTTATGCACATACTTGAGAGAGAGAGAGAGAGAGAGAGAAAGCATCTCAGAAGAAAGTTTTCTGGGTGTAACCTGAAAAAGGAATAAAGAAAACAAGAAAAGAATAATTTTTTCTGGGATTTAATCTGTGGTTTCATCTTCATGTGCATCCAGTCACTTAAAGTTTAAACATTGAGAGCAGTTCATGCATTTCTGTTTAGCACATAACCAATTGCTCAAAGCAGACCTAAGATTAATCAAGTTAGAGAGAGAGAGAGAGAGAGAGAGAGAGAGAATGAGAGAGAGAGAGAGAGAGAGAGAGTGGGATAAAGTTGAAATTGACAGGGTGATAGCAGAGAAGAGAAAGCGAGGGGTTCTGTACAACCAAAGAGAGACTCTGCAACTTCTTTTAGTGCTTCTCACCGCATTGCAAATTGGTTTTTTTTTTTTTTCCTCACACTGACTTGGCTAGCATGTAGACAGACAACTGAAAATAATTTTTCTTATCCCTCTTTATAACCCTCATTCATAGTATGGTCACAAAGGACGGGCCTTTGAAAAAGGATGCTTCGTCTTGGGATTCTTCCCTGCCGGAAGGAAGAGTGTCTTCCTAGGGTTATTAACCTTGGATAATCCTGGATTGCTTACACGTGGCATTTGAGTGGTTTCAACTTAAAAAGAATGTTGGACCAATCATATGATGGTATCTTCTGCCAGCTTGGCAGGGGATACCCAATCATTCGGTGGTTCGACGAAGTTAAGGAGGCAAAATTCTGTGTAGTTTGATTAGCACTCGCCGTACTGCGGAAACAGACAAAAAAGTAACTTTGCCGTCAGGTTCGTCTTAGTGTTATCATCATATGCTTACGGTGATTGGCTCAAAAGGTTTCTCTTATAAAATCTTACTAAATGAGATAACTAAGTTAAATGATTACTGCTGTTTTCCAATTTAATTGGTGTATGATAGATAAACAAAATTTTAGGAGTCTTTGATGTTGTAAATATTCCGTCAATGTTATTGAAAATTCATGTATTAGGGGAAAACCGATGTCGCATTAGGAATCATATAGTGCTCGACATTTGTTTTTTACAAGATAAATAATAAAAAAATGTTGTTTACTTAGGTCCAATTACTTTTTCAAAACTTTTCAACATCACAAGAGTAAAGCGTCCGTCATATACATGATTTTTGAACTATTTTTAATTTGATTGGATTCTTTGTAAATTCCCTTATACTAATTAAAGATGTACATACCAACCATTCATCTATCAAGTTCTCATGACTTCATTATAATGTAGAAGCTGAGGTGACATTTCGAATTAGTACATGCATATTTCTTTGCACAAAATGTTTATAGGGTTGAATTAGAAATAGGTTAAAAGAAAGAAAGAAAGAAAGAAAAAAGTGTCTTCGTACCTAGTACATTTAATGTGCATTTTGAGACTCATAGTGACTCAATGATTTCAAGGAAATGATCTAAATGGCTTTGGCGTTCCAATGTATGATCCTTTTTCTCAAAATGTTAATCATTCACAAATTTAAGCTGTTCAAATAGTATGTTCAAAGGTATCAAATAAATATTTTCATCCATGTAGTTTGGTTCTTCGCAACTCTTTGTCATGATAAATCTAACTAAGGCTGGCTAGATTTCATAAGCATGCATTGGTTCTTTAGAATGAAACTATGAAAAGGTAAAGTACAAAGTTCTCGATATCCTACGTAGTCTTTTAGATTGAGATTATCTACAATGAGACACATTATTCGCTCTAATAGCTCATCAACGAATTGATTGATGTAATTACCAAATATATATGTCATTCATGTAAAGTTAAAAGATGTCGTAGTTAGAGTGAGATCTATGAATAAAAAGGAGGAACCTCAAGAACAAAAATCATTCACAAATTGACGTGCCAAAGAAAAGCTTACTAGACTATAGAGCAGTGAGTATTTTATATTTGCAGATACAAACTTGCTCAAGGCTAAATAAACTTGTGCTTTCTACTGTTTATACATATTATCGAACTACTAACCGCTTAACTAGATCGCTAGAACTACTCATTTTTTTGCTAAATCAGAATGGAGTTGTAGAAGGAATCATATTTCTACGACACTAGATTCCGTGATATCTCGTTCTATCATTTGGTAACTATACACGAAAGTGGTAGTGGTGGTAATTGATAGTTAGCAAGAGGTAATGGAGTTGGTGGTGGCGGTGGTGGCTATGGTGGCGATGGTCATGCATGATGATCGATCCAGTTGGTGCAGTTAATGGTGAGCTAGAGGTCTCTAACATGTGGATCAATGCATGATTTCAGAGGAATTCATCTATAGTTAGGAGTTATGATTTTAGGTATCGTAATCCTGAACTAATCGAACTTCAAGATGATCCGAAATGTATCGCTATAGTTTCTTATAGCAAGATAGTCCTTTTACGAGTAGGAAGCTTCAACTGACCATTCCACATCTTCAATGGACTCTCATGTATGGTAGCAATCCGAAAGGAGAAAGAATTTATGCTCTTGATGAAATTCAAGACTTTATAAAGACTCCTTGATGGCATTTATGCCCTTTTATTTCGATACTGGTAATTGTATATCTCTTGATAAGGGTTGTGTCTTTCTTGATCCACTAGTATAATATTATAAATCCCAGGAGATAAGTTAATTGACCCTTTGATCATTCTGAAAATTTCTAGCTTAATTCTTAGGCCAGCTGATTCTCAATTAATGTAACAACTACAGTTCCTTTTCTTTCGCTTTTTAATTCTTATTTTCTGTAATTTTTGCAGTGTCAGAGGAACAATTGAGAGGTACAAGAAAGCAAGCAGTGATTCCTCACATCCACAGTCCGTTTCTGAAGTGAACACTCAGGTAGAATTCATTATCTCCTTTTTTGCCACTTATTGCAAATATAGTCCTTTTACGAGGCTAAACTATGCCATTCAACTGCGAAAATAAATTTCTTCACTTTCCTCTGGTTTGGAATGATGGCAAACCATGAGGAGCTTAAACGTTCAAATCTTCTAAAGAATTTCGCAAAGTCATTTACTAAACTTAGATATGCATGGCAAAAGGTGGTACAGTCTCTTGAGGACTGATTTGGATTCACATGTCATAAGCTTGAAAACCTAAGGATTTGCACAGTTAGATATAGTAACGTGTATGTCAAATTACGATGTCCTCGTAATTTAAAATACCCTTTCCATAGAGTTTATATATGTGTGATAGTGTGGTATTATGTGCCATTTGAACATCAAGATAACCTTAGCAATGCATCGCTACAACAATTGAGTCAAATGAGTGGATGTTCAGATACTCTAGAGTACACTTCATTTTCTCACATGCTATTAAGGGTGAGCGTGGTTTCAGGGCAGAATCTAGAACCTAAGAACCTAATTGGTGGGAACCTATCCGGTACCAAGTTCCAAGATGTATAGGTAGGTTCCAAATTCTAAAAATTAAAGAATTTGTTTCGATGAGTAAGTTTTGGGTTCTAGATTCTGACCTAGAATCTAGAATCTGAAATAAGTTTTTATATTTTTCTTGGTTTGTGTATTCACGTGATTCTATACTATTCTAAGGCATTCGATAATTATTGTATTATTTGGAACCACTAGTCTAAGTTTTCATTTTATGACTAACATTTTTATTTTGTTAATGTTTCATACTTTTCATGTGTCTATATATAAGTTATCATTAGTTGATTGTAGCAACAAATGTTGGCAATAAAAGGTGATGTTTAATTGCAATCATTCAATTAATAATACAGTGAAGCTTGGATAGACCTTGGAATCGACCCTGAAATCTATGATAGGGTAGGTTCAAGGTTTCGGGATATGTAGATAGGTTCCGGACTCCAAAAAATGAGGAACCTATTTCAATGGATAAGTTCCAAGTTTCATGTGCAATTTGGAAACACTCACAGCCTATATGCTATAAACACACATATAGGGTGTTTATTATGCGTGAAGTGAGAAAAATCCTACAAGAGCATGTTGTTGTGAGATCAAGCAATGTTTAGGAGGTGCGCAATGTGCAATTCGGCAATTGGAAGTGCCCTACATAAGGATGTAATCATCCAACTTTGATTCCACCATTTTTTTTTTTTTTTTGGACCGTAAAAATTTTGTATTCACTTACTACTCAAAACCAAAAGAGCCCATAAAAGGGGCATCATTACAAAGCAAAGCCCATAGGGCTTGAGGGTAAGATAACCAATTCCGTGGGAGATTTTTTTTTTTTTCCTTTGGGCTCAAGCGAGCCAATCGACCACATTGTTAACTTTGGTTCCACCTTCAATTGGCTTATTTTGCTTTGTTTTTGCTGTGTTTTGGTCAAGAACTTATCAAGAAACTGACGCAAGATCTGATGCAATATTATTTGTTAATTTGTTGTGTAATATCACCTCCCGCATTCCCACTCACCCAAGAAAAAAAGCTTGAGTGGAAATCGAGAAGCCTGTTGGTGGTGAAGGTAGACAACATGTCAATACTTTGTTGCTAGCTACCATCGGGTAGGGAAGTATAGTAGCTCTCCACACCTAGGGTGAGTCAGGGTGGCTTCAAAACCATTGCAGGGTGAGCGGAGTTTAGGCCTATCAACTGGTTGCTCACCTTTTATCCCTGGTTGATAGGCCTGAGAGTGAAGACTGTCACCTATTGAAGTTAGGGAACCATAAGTAATGATAGATTATTAAATGCCTAATAGTTTGCAAACCGAATGCCAGACGACTACTCAGGTTAAGCGGACAACATTAAAAGTCGCATCATTTACGCATTTGGTTTTTGGTTGGAAACCTAAAGGAGTGGTTTGACCTAGTGTTAAACCAGAGTTGAATTGCTTGATTTAAGAAATACTAGGTATAACGACCTTCATAAAAGAAGGCGGTAAGTTTGAGTTGCTACAAGAGCAGGTTATCCAGATAATTGGCGTTGAATCTTATCTTGCATGCTATATCGTTACTCTCTACTATCAATGTCACTCACAGCTCACTAATTCTCCTCTTAGAAGCATAAGTAAAATGCTGAGTTTGTAACCCTGACAATGTTAAGGTATTATTGACCTAGTTCACATATTTCAACCTAATAAGAACTTGACAGAATTAAGACAGCTAGCTAGATCACTGTCTTCCTTGTCACCTTTATGTAAATTCACTATACTAATCTAATTAGATTACATCCAAAATCAGTCCTTCTTTTGCACCTTTATTTGAGATCACTATAGTAACCTAATTAGAACAGTTTTGTCGAGATCTTTTAGCCCTCAGTAACCCAAAGATTATATGATTTGGGTCATACCAGTGTCCTGAGTTAGCAAAATTTGCCTATGGTTTATTTAAATTTATAGAGATATGGCACGTAATGACGTTAAATGCTTGTGTATATCAGTGGTAATACATCAACATACCTTTGTATCCATGTGATATCACCTATTTTGATAACTATATGGTACATCGTGGCATATAATTGACTGCTAAAAAGAGTTCGTTCTTGTTATTTTATGAATAATAAACCTTACTGATACGCCAAGGTTCTTAGATGCTCACTGTTATTATGATGATTCAGTTTTATCAGCAAGAAGCATCCAAGCTTCGGAGACAGATAAGAGAAATCCAGGTCTCAAATAGGTGAGAATGCAAACTAGATTGAAAATGAAAGATGCTTCATTTATTTACTTTGAGGATTAACATCAAACCGAAACTGTGTAAAGGCATATTCTAGGTGAGGGTATAAGTGATTTGAGCTTCAAGGATCTCAAGAATCTCGAGAGCAAATTAGAGAAATCGATCAGCCGAGTTAGATCAAAGAAGGTAAGTTTTCACGTCTCTCCGTCAACTGGGATCATTATCAGAACTTGCACTTAAATTATTTTCCGTGCATTTATTGATAGACTTTGCGAATGCTAACTATTGCAGAATGAGATGCTTTTTGCCGAGATTGAGTACATGCAGAAGAGGGTGAGTAACTATCTTTTGAAATCTCTAAGACTTGATTCTAGTATATTCCCAACATGGTGATGAGCAAATTACTAAGTGTTCTTATTGGCTTTTATGAGACCAACATAATGTAAAACAACGGTCAAATTGAGTTCATTCGTAACAATGTGTAAGGAAAAGCACCTATAGAAGATCCATTCTGTACACGTATAATTTGTTGGTTCTAATATGTATTTTGGCTTTCGCTGTGAATATTTTTGTGGCATGCTCAATTACTTCGACCGTTTGCTTATCTTCTCATTCCAAGCTACTTAAGGGCCTTGTGCAGGAAATTGAGCTGCAAAATGATAACATGTATCTGAGAGCAAAGGTATCTCTCTCTCTCTCTCTCTCTCTCTCTCTCTCTCTCTCTCTGTGCCCATGCATTCGCATTCATACGTAACTTGTCGTATAGACATGGTATTACCAAACCAATCATATATCTCTAGATTTTACAACATAAAATCCGGATGGTTATAACAGTCAAAGTGATGTCACAATGAAGAGATGCGATTAGTTGAGCTATGTCACAGATATGCAAAGGCGGGGATAACTTGAGCTGCAGATAATCATGAAAAAAACTAAGCAATTATTAGAACTTGGACATGGACAATGACTGTAGTGAGATTGAGTAGACTGAATTTTGTGTTTGTGATGATATATAGATAGCTGAGAACGAGGGAGCACAACAGCAGCAGCAGCAAGGAGTGATCATCACTTCAACATGCCGGGATCGTCGTCAGTGTACGAGGCGCTGCCGTCTCAGCCTGCATACGATCGCAACTTCCTGCAAGTCAATGTCCTGGAACCAAATCACCAATCTTATTCTCGATCCGACCACACTGCCCTCCAACTCGTCTAATTAAAGCTCAGGTACACTCCCACTTCTTTTCCTATTCAACTACAGTATTAGTAACAAAACTTTCTATATATACATGTCCGTGAACATGCCAATCAAGCACAGTTATATATGATCAATCCCCTACATAATTAGAAAAAAGAAGATTATCATTAGGGAAATCAATTTTGTTCCCAAAAGGATAAATAACCGGCAATGGACTCATCATGTATATCAAATACATGTCTTATTTCTCTTCCTTGCTATCAAAACACACTCTGTATGAAGGTGCCGAAAACTATAGGTTCAGCTTATGGAGGTGAAGATGTCATGAACTGTTGTGACCAGTATTTTGACTACGCTCTTCATTTTTTATCCTAATCATAGTCATATCACTAATCATGTTTCTTTTGTTGAATTATCGTATAATTAGTTTCTTTTTCCTTCGTGGGTGCAGTTAATATGTAGCACTAGCAACTGGACGTATTGGCACTCTAGATTATGCTTTTAATATGCTAGAGTTAGTTGAAAGAGGAATCAATGAACTGGGGAGAGACCCGCATGATGAGTTTCGCCTAAACAGTGGAAGAACTCTCTGATATTTCTCTTCATCACTCTTCAAACTCTTCTGATGAATCGTGTTGTACAAGGGTTATTGCAATTTTTATATAGTACTTAAGATCTCTCTCTCTCTCTCTCTCTCTCTCTCTCACTCTCATGCACACATGCTTGGACTAATGAAAAATGAATTTCTCAAGGAAACATCGTAGGATTTTGCATCTTTGTATGCCTTGCGTCTGTTCCCATGCAGATATATGTCAAAATAGAAGTTTAAGATTGCATGGGTTCGCAGTATAAGAAAGCAAAATGACCGTTGTACAATGTTTGATTCGGGGATATTATCATTAGTGACGGTCGTAGCAGTGGTGTGTCACTGTTGCTGATGAAGGCGAACCGATGATCTTGGCAATGGTTATGCTGTATTAGTTGTGACTGTAGTGACTGACGACTGGTGGTGTTGCGGTGGTTGTTCAGTCCTGACTCCCAATCTGTTTTGGCTGACAAATGCTTCACGTCTCCATTACCATGCGAAACTAAAAGCACGAATGGCTGCGAAGGAAATTGATGGATGTAACGACGAACGGGTCATTACGCTTCTTCATAAATTTATAGACAGATAGTGATCGAAATTCACAAAAAAGAAAAATTACGCTCCTCTAACCAGTAGTTACATTCTAAAAGCACTTAACCGTGAAGCTGTCACCTGACTAGGGAAAACAACAAGCCGAAGATGCCATCAAGTGGAATAAACACTAGAAAATCATAGAATTAAGGTCATGCACTTGACAAATACTAGAGAAAATGATGATGAAGAAATCCAAGGACAGGATAATCTAAATCCCGGTACGTGACCACCCTGCTGGGGTGCCGGTTGCATGCAGGAAGTGCGGAAGCATGCTATGTGCTAAGTTCAGGTTCATGGAAAATGAATATTCATGTCTAATTGGAGGAAACCATTGCAAGTGCAAGGTAAGGGAATACTTAATATCTGATTGCCTTATGATCATTTTATTACGAGGGACGATTGGCATTGCTTTATTGTTTCTATTGCATTATGATGTGCATCACATTGATAAGTATATTACAAGCCTGTATGTTAACTTGAAGCGGGGTTGGAAACGGCGCACAGCCCGCCTAAAAAGAAGACTCTGAGAACTGTCCGTGCTAAGGTGAAGCTATGGCACCTGAATTCAAATTTGCAGCCTCCTCCTGACTTCACAACAAATGAACAGCTACACGACATACTATTAACATCGATGACCAGTCGATCTAAGAAGAGGTGTCAAACTGGCCCAACTTTGGGGGTAAAAACACAAATTACTCGATCCCCAGAGTATAGCTGGAACCGATGCGGAATCGGGTTGGGGAATGCCTTTAAAGAGCCTAGTTTGCGCCCCTCAGAGCTGCAGAAGTTCTCTTCAGAGCTGGCTTTTGAGCGGATGAACTGCCTTTTGAACCATGAGGATTCTAGGACGGCGAAGCAGTGCTCCAGAAACATCTCCCCACCAATCTTGATTGCCGACATACCCCTCCATCGTCTTCCCTCAAGACCTCCTCCTCCTTAGCCGTCCGTTCGAAGTTCGAACCTTCCCGTGTTCTTCAACCTTCGATCCATCTGGCAACTCCGGTCGTCGAAAGGCCCGTTCCCCGCAGACTTCATCCGCGTGTTTGGAATCACATTGATCACCCTCCTCTCCTCCTTAGCCGCTACGTCGCAAAACCGACCCGGTTCGCTCTGCGGCATCCTCGCAGTGGAGAAAACGGCGAGCGTTTGATCCATGCCCGGGGTTCGGAAGGGCGTGTCCTATCATGGCCGGTACGATGAACCTCAGAATCACCTTCTTCGGGAATCGGTGAGGCGCATAGATGTTCTTCTCCCGGGCAGTTGTGACGGGTGATCCATCTGTTCGCGCCATGGGCGTTCATTTCCTAATGTTCGTCAAAGTCCAAACAGTATTCATCCCTCTTTCAGATATTGCCCCTAATTCAACGTCACTCTCAACCGCTGTAAGGTGATGGAGATCATCTTTGTAAAAAATATTTACTGTTGAGATTATAGGGTTTTTAAACTATATGTTTACTATTTTGACGATCCTATGATAAGTTTATTTGTTCAATTGATTACTTGCCGTCATGCTGTATGAGTTTTTCCGTAATGATACGAGCTCATTCATATTTATATCATTCACTTGCTAACTATGGTCTATCACATTATATGGTTCGTTAAATGATCCTTCGACCATACATGAATTATCATGTTGAATATATAATTTTGCTATCACGTGATGGGTATCCACACGAGATTAAACTTTTTCAGAACTCATTATAATAATCCTCATTACGGAAACGAGTCATAATCCCCAACGATCGCTCTCATAGAGAACATTGTAGAATGCGACATTTCCACCCGCCCCATGCTTCAACTTGTACAATTATATGCCGGAATGAAGAGTTCAAGCTGGCAATTTTTTCGCGCTGCAACAAAGCAATAATGACTGGTGATGTTTGTCGACATGAGAATTCGATCATTGGTGATGGCAGTGGCAGCGGCGTGTTGCTGTTAATGGTGCAGGTGTTGTTAGTTTAGGATTTTAAACAAGGATGGAAGTGGAAGAATGTGAATATGAGAGTGGGACACTCATTGGAACGAAGAACAACTTTTAGGAACAGTAATACAGATGATCCATGAACTTTGGTTCAATATACAATATTGTCTTTTAATTTATCTAATATGAATCATAAACTTTAATTTAATTTGTAATATCGTCATAAATTTTAATTTGTTGAATATATTTTATAAATTTTTGGTACATGTTCAATTTAGTCTTTGAGTAGAAAAAGTGTTAAAAAGTTCTAAATATTTTACATTTGTGTTAATTTAGTCCTAAACCATTTTACTTAGTCCAGCTAAATTTGGCCAGATTTTTCTTACTAGGCGTCGGCCTGGGACGTGGTACGATTAGCGCTAACGTCGACAAATTTTAATAATATTTTAATATTTTTAAAATTTTTCTTTTTCTTTTTTTCTTTTTCCTTCTCCTCCGCGTCCTCCAATCGGTTGCCGAACATTGGCAATCGGCCAAAGGTGACAACTAATGAGGATTGTGAGGGTGGCCTTGTGGCCTAAGCAACCTCGAGCCGGCCTCGCCCATGGCTAGTGAGGCTCAACCCTCATCAGTCCGGAAGCTCGAGCCTCACCCGCCCTACGTGAGGCCGCCTCGCGGCCCGGCCAAGGTAGAGCCTCGTTGCCCAGGCCATGAGGGCAGCCTCACGCCTGCGCGAGGTTGCCCTCATTGGATTTGGTGAGGGTGGCCTCGCCACTGGCCTCTGCCGATCGCTAAGGTTTGACAACCAATTAGAGGAATGAGGGGAAAAAGAAAAGAAAAAGAATAAAAAATATTAAAAATATTATTAAAAATTGTTCAAGTCAACGCTAATTGAATTGGTTGGAAATGATTGAATTGGCACTAAGTAAAAATGTTTAAGATTAAATTAGCACCAAAAAAGGTTTAAGACTAAATTTGTACAAATGCAAAAAGTTGACTTTTTTTAACACTTTTCCTTTTGAGCTATATGAATATATCTAAGTTTGTTCTTTCATTTATTAAAGTTTATGGAAGTTGCTGATTTGATTTCCAATCCGGTTCGTTTGAACAATGGACAAAAACAAAATGTTACGTGTAAACTTGAAATAATAAAAGGAAAATATAGGAATATTTTCATATAGTTTAGGGACTAGAAAAACTTTGGGGCCACATTAAATATATTAAAAATTTAGTGGACAATATTACACATTAAGCTAAAGTTCAATGATCACATTGGACAAATTAAAATTTTAGAAATGATATTGTATATATGATCAGCGCTTTAAGGACCATTCGAGTAATTACTCCTGAATTTTTATCATTGTCACTTGAGTTTTACAAGGAAATATGGGTGGAGGCTTTCTTCGGGTTGGTTTATTCTGCGTACGCAATCGAGCATCTACCAAGACTATATATGGGATGTCTATGACCTACAGTCGTCGGCAACATCTCTGAACATTGGATCAAGAGGGGTGGAGGATCTCTTGGCTTTTCCCGAAATTGATCGCAACCCAACAATCTACTCGGCAGTGGCAATCCTGTAATCGGATCGCATAGAGTAATTGGATCGCATACACCGACAAATGCATCGTGAATGCGTTATTGCACAAGGTTCAAAAATACTGACTCGCTACAAATGTGATCCACAGAAGGTTATTACACTTCTTGAATGCGTTATTACACAAGGTTGAAAAGTACTGACTCGCTACAAATATGATCCACGAAAGGCTATCACGCTTCTCCGTGAATTCTAGACAAATCGAAATTTGCAAAAAAGAGTACACCCCTCTAGCCTGCAGTTGGCTTCACGAAATGGGTTACGATCATAATAAACGATCAGACCGAAATTCTATGGAGTATTAGAATTAAGGTCGTGCTTGACAATTAATGATGAAGATAATAAACGCGTACAATTCTACAATCACCCATGATAAATTAATAGCAGGAACGATTCATGCTTCAGCTTGGATGAATGCTTCCAGTCACAAAAAATTCCTGACAGCTACATTCCTCATGGCCTAATTGCCGCTCAGGCGATAGAAGTTCTCTTATTGGGTTCAAAGACATACTTTATGAGTGAGTCCTTAATGGATAATAACTCAGGGAATTCCCGCTTCAGCTTTTGACGTCCATCTCGTTGTTGCTTCGTGGCGCGACAATCACCTTGGCCTGCTCTTCCAAAGTGAAGTTGACCCACTTGAAATCAGGGTCGATGTAGGCCTTATACATCTCCAAGATCTCGTTGTGGCTAACCGCCCCGGGATTGGTGAAGTTCCATATACCCCTCAAGTTCCTCTTGGCCATCTCAACTGAAATTGGCAAAAGTTCATCCAAGATGGTCATGCTATTTGGGATGTTGACCACCCCTTGTTGTATCGCGAAATCTTTGTGATAAAGTTACGGGGATTGCTCAAATCAGAAGATATTGGCATTCGCACTCTTAGAGTGCAAACATTGTCATATTCCTTCAGAAGCTCTTCAACCTGGCACAAAAATAAATAGAGTCAGATTAGTTGACATGCATAGTCAATCGCATCAGATGAGTAATCAGAGTGAGCTTTTCTACATTAAAGGAGGAGTTACCATGGCTTTGGTTTTAGAATAGAAGGAACCAATGAAATTTGGCTTGTCTTCCTCTTTAAAACCGATTCCTGACCCCCAACGGGTGTGTTTCATCATACTCAAATATACAGCCAGTAGCATAATTCATCATTAGGAGCCCACGCTCTCTGCACACATCAGCCAAGGTTAGCGTGCCAACGACATCGATGGATTGTCTCAGGTTTGTGAGTTTCACACCAATCAACATTTGGTCTCCCAGTCACTCCAGCAGCATTGAATACATGTGTGGGCTTTACAGTCTGAATGTCTGCCAAGATCTGTGCAGCGTTCTCCAATCGTCCCTTTCCATACTCGAATGGAATTCTTTGCTTCTCACAGATCTTCCCCAGTAGGCCACCAATCCAACCCGTTCTGCCATAAATCAAGAACTTCAAAGTGGGCTTTTGAGCAGAGGGACTGCTCTTCGGATCTCGAACCACCATCCCATTAGGAGTATGATTTTCCACCGCATAGGAGGAAGAGTTGTTGACATCCGGCCCATCAAATTTTCTTTCGATCCCCGGGACCATGAGCATTTTAGGATGAGGAAGCAGTGCTCCAGAAACATCTCCCCACCAATCTGGATTGCTGACGTACCACTCCATCGTCTTTCTTAGGCCCTCCTCCCATATGGTCCGTTCAAACCATCCCAAGTTCTTCAATTTTTGGTCATCTAGGAAATATCTTTGGTCATTGAAGGGCCTGTTCTCACAAACTTTATGTGTGTATCAGGGTCCATCTTAAAAAGTCTACCCAGACTTCTTGGCCACATCAATCACTCTCCTCTCCTTCTTAGTCCCAATGTTGTAAACATGGCCCACCTCACCCTTGTGGAGAATAACTTCAAACGCCTCTGCAACATCCTCACAGTAGAGATAACTACGTACATTCGATCCATCCCCCATGAATTGGAAGGGGCTGTCCTTTCATGGCAAGCAAGATAAATTTTTGGGATCAACTTCTCAGGAAATTGATTGGGCCATAGACGTTGTTCCCTCTTGGTAGTTATGACAGGTAGCCCATATGATCGCCCATATAAGCCATAACAAGCATTTCTGCACCTGCTTTTGTGGCAGAATATGGGTTTGTCGGGAGCAGTTGAGAAGCCTCATGATTACCAACCACGGCATCCTCGTCAGTCTCCCCATAAACTTCATCAGTGCTCACATGGATGAACCTCCTGATCTGGCCGGTGACTTTGCATGCTTCTAAAAGTACATGGGTTCCATAGATGTTATTTTTGGTGAACTCAAAAGCTGTTACCAAAGAGTTGTCCACATGGGTCTGGGCTGCAAAGTGCATGATGGTGTCAATGGACTCAGTAGGAGGATGAAATTGACAAGATCAGCACTGGCAATGTCCCCTTGATAAACTTGAAGTTGGGAGAGGATCGCGATGGAAGCAGGTTTTTCAGATTCGAACAATAATCAAGCTTGTCCAGGACCACAATCTTATAACCAGGGTAGTTCCGAATAAGCCGTTTGCAGACATGGGATGCAATAAAGCCGGCAGCCCCAGTTATGAGAATGTTCTTTGGTGTGTATGCGGTAGCCATAGCGAAAGACTCTGTACATGCGTCGTAAGAATTATAGAGTGAGACTGAAAGCTGAGGGTAATAAATTAAGCAAAATTACCCGAGTCAAAGCAGAAGGCAGAGGATATGTCATTTTCAGAACAAATTCAAAGAAAATGTCAAAAACTACAAACATTTCGGAAAAAGTTAACCGGATCTTTTGACTCTTGATCTATTGGTGACATAAAGTTCATGAACCAAAAAATGGAAAGACGGCACCAACAAGTTTCTTTCACTATGCAACTTCCTAGCTTCCTTCCAAAACGGGACCATAGACAGTTTTAAGGATACAACTAAAACCCAAGAGACATATTAACCATGTCATCATTCAGTTTTTTAACATGCGTAGGCACCAGATCTCTGGTCCACGTGGAGACACAACCTCAAAAGGAAAGGGATATGAAAGAATTGGGAATACAGAGAAAAGGCCATCTAGAGGGCCAGCAGTATACTTGAACCTCTCAAGAAATCCTTCTTCAGAGTACCCAGATAATACCGGTCGCTCGGCTTCCATCTAACAGAGATATTCGAACGTAAATTTGTGCATCCATGTCGTTCCCACACATACACACAGAGAGGATGATCTTTCAAGAAGGCTTTTGACCGTTAAAAAGATGAAATTCGAGATGATGCTTTCACATGGCAATACGAAAACAAACAAGAGATCATCACTGAACAACACATCTCCAACAAAGATGCAAAAGAGTGAGATTCGCCGAAAGAAACACAGCAGAGAAAACCACAGGAACGATCAATATTCAAGAGAGGCACGGAGATGACACGGAGTCATCTGCGTGCCACGAAATAGCAAGGAAGAAAACGGTAATGCAAAGGCGCAAATCCGCGTTGCACCGATCATCAAGGAGCTCTCCACAGCGACTGTTCCGGCCAGCCCTGTTCCCTCCTCGACGAGGAACGCCAGATCACGTCACGAACCGGCGAAGCGCGACACCACATTGCCAGATCTGGACCTAGAACGCCCCCAGATCTCGACCGCGGATCCCCATCCTGCCCTCGACATCCGCGGCCATTCTCAGCAGGATCGCATTCACCAACGCCCAAACCCAAAAAAAAAAAAAAAAAAAAAAACGGCCGAAGAAAGAGAAGAGCGCATTGCGCGATTCTGAATCGCGAGGCGCGCTCGCGAAACCGCGCGCCCGCCGCGCGATCTATGGGGCTCGATCGACGCGCGCCGCGGCGAAATCGGAACTCATAATCATCGCCGACGACGGCGGCGGCGGCGGCGGCGGCGGCGGCGGCGGAGGGGAGATCCACATTATAGACAATGAGAACGAAGGAACGAACGAAGGGCGCGAGCACTTACAGGAATCGGCAGGCCGCGGGCGAGCAATCCACCGGCACTGGCGATCCCGCAAGGCTGTAACAGCTCGACAATAATGACGACGACAAGAGAGAAAGAGAGGAGATCTGGGGACAGTGAGACAGGATGTGGAAGGTAGTTACACTGGCTATTTATAAATATGTGGCGGTTTTCACTTCCCTTAATTATGTTTTTTTTTTCCTTATAATTTAATGTTTATGTTTTTTTTTTTTTCCTTTTCCTGGTCTCACGTTTTAATTACGAATGATCAACTTAATCTGCTGCTAGCTGCTGCTTACAGTACCTCGAAAGGAAAAAGAAGGGGGTGGAAGTAAGTAAACTGCGTGGCGCGGCCCAATGGGACGACGATCGTCGCGCCGAAAAAGCATGCAGGCCCCCGATGCCATAAAAGGTCCAGGGCCGTGTGAGGGCGATCTCATTGATAAATCGGTCGTATCATTTGCGATAGGAACAATCAATTCTTGAGCAGGTACATTCACGTTTCAGGTTCCGGAATCTATCCTCTCAATATCAATTCGCAACTTTTTTTTTTTTTAATTTAATGATTTTCTTTTCTTTCTCTCCTCATTGGTCTCTCGCTTTAATTACAGAGCGGTTAATCACCCGCCTCGAGAGGGAAGGGGTAGATAAGTTTCACGTATTAGGTCGGAACCTAACCTCTCAAAACCGATTTGCAACTTTTAAATGTGAAACACATTCTACTTGTTTGGAATCGACTTTGAAACCCATTTTGTCTTATCGATGAGGTTCCAAAGGTTTACTTGAGAACCCTTTCCTTGTTTTTTTATTTATTATTTTTATATTTTTTATAACAAAATAATATGAGTGATGAATCGGTTTAAAGTAAAAAAGATTAACAACCGAGCAAAGGTGAGCCAAGAATAGCAAGGAACGTGAGGCTTAAACAAGCAAGGTCGAGCCGTAAGGAGGAGGGTGAGTCGCGAGCAAGAGAGAAAGAGAGTTGGGAAGGCTGGAGTGAAAGTTAAGAAGAACCAATCTCCAATTGGGGATGATGTTTCTTCTTTCTTCCCAAAGGAGTACCTTGAATTTTTACGTTTCGGAGTTCAAACATAGCTGTTTAATGTATTATCAAGGACAATGAGAGAGAATAGAGAAAAAGATGCCGAGAGAGAAATTAGGAACTAATTTCAATTTGGTCCGGTTCTTCAAATAGAATCGGAAATGTGAAACCAAATCAGTTTTCAGGATTGTCAATCTGGTTTCCAAATTGATCCCATTTGGCTGCGCACTACTAATGCCCAAGTCCCGAAGATTTACTCTATTTGTCTTTTTTACTATTCTTTTATCAATCTAATTAATGGGGGATTAAATTTAATAAGTTGCATCAATTCCAGCATTAAATTTGTATTTTTTTTTACGTGGGATGTCACGGGTTATCCGAGCATCACGTGGGAGAACTTCTGGTAATAATTGTTGTCTCCCTAGGTGCTCTAATTTTCAACATTCCCGGCTGTTTAATGTCCTTTGCTTTGCTTTTCTTGTCCATTTCGAGGTTACATTGATTAAACCTTGTTTAGTACTCTAACGATGCCAGGAGGTGTTAGGTTCGATGCCAAGAAATTTTTGGTAGGTGCGTTGAGCTATAACGATAAGGAAATTTTAGAGAGAGAGAGAGAAATCTTTATTCGAAAGTTAGGCATGTTTGTTTTCGATTAAATTTAATCAGGAATTTTTGGTTTTCTCTAATGAATTTCAAAAAAAAAAAAAACTATGGAAATAAATGTACATGGATTTGCACATCGACACTTATAATATCGTGAAAGTTCTCAGATATTTATGATTGAAAAAAGAAAAATCAAGTACTTACTGAATGATTACGTCATCTGTCCACCAAATCAATAATATAATAAGAAAAGTCAGTCACTTGTTTATTTGTTGAAATGCATCATACCCTCTAGTTAATGAAGCGGATGGGCAATTTAATTTTTCGAAACGCTGATTTTGTGCATTAAATGTTCATAAGTCGTAACTTTCTATTTTTATTTTAGCAAAGGTTTAGTGTTGTTAAAAAGCCATTTTCTCTCGTTTTCACTGCCCTAATTGCGAATAAATGAATTGATGATTAAGAATGTTTTGGAAAGGAGAGGATGTGGTCCATATTAAGTTAATGCAACCTACCCACAATGCATTATGGATCTTTCTTTAAATTCATATCATTATTATTATTATTATCATTATCATTATCATTATCATTATCATTGAAAGCTATGGGGATCTAATGCTCCGATTTGGAATTCACTTAGGTCACATGGCATCGCGCGGGCAGCATGAGCGGAATCCCTTTACACCACGTGATGGCCACTGTGCCAACCATACTCCGTCCACATTATTATCTCCACCTCAAAGATGGGACCAGAAATTCAGTTCGAATTCAATTTTTGTACAAGTCGGGAACCCCTCCAGCTTTACGGCACTTCCGATCGATTTGATCATGCTACGTGAAAAACGATATTATATTCATACAATCTACTTATATATATATTTACATTTGGGTTTTTACTCGAACTGTGATGTTCTTAAGGCATCCCGCGTGCTTAGATAGTTGGGAATGGTAGCTCGCATCAGCTAGCATGAGTAGAATCCTTTACATCACATGATGGCCTCTCTACTAGCTATAGTCCTTCCACATTATTATCTCTACCTTGAAAATGGGACTAGAAATTCATTTCAAATTTAATTTTTGTACGAGATGGGACCCCTCCAGCTTTACCAGACTTCCAATCAATTTGATTCCGCACGTGGTCGAAAATGAATTAATTGATCTTGGCTCAGTTCACTCTATTAGAATCCGTTGTGTGAAAACGATATCGTATTCGTGTGATTTGTTTATATTTTGTTGGAGATACAGTTGAAGATTGTGATCGTGGCATCCATCCTAATTGCGAGCCGATTGATTTAGTGAATATGTGATAGTTTTAGTAAATATGAAATTTATAATTCTTTGTATATTATTTCTTTTTCTTCTTTTTCATTCTTGCACTATAAATGAATTAATGTACTTGTATACAATGAGATCAATATACAGAGAAATTTCCTCCTTTTTTTTCCTTCGTTTTTTGTCATGGTATCAGAGCTAGTGTTCTTGGCCTAGCTTCCGCATATTTAGAATTGCCTCTAGTTTTTTTTTTTTGGACTATTGTTGCACGTTCTAATCCTGCAATATAGACCAGCAAATCGATTAGGAATTCGACCCTTTTGATACCATGACAAAGAACAAGAACATTGAAAGCTCATCAACAGAGGAGACACCCACCTCACCTCAAAACCAAACCTCATCGATCTCGATTACTCTTTTCGACGAGGAGCGGTCCTCTATTTAGCAACCTAAGAGAGTCAAGATCCAGCAAAGTTCGTTCTTGCATTGGGCCAAATTTTCGGCCCAGTTCGGTGGCCTCCCATAGTTTCGCCGTTAATTAGTATCGTGGGGTATTGGGCGGGACCTAATACCCATTCGAACTTGCGCCTTTTGTAACTAGCTCAAATTGAGGAATTGGGCCAAACGAGTCCGCGTCGGGGACTCGATCTATGTCGGGTTAGGGACTGACCTATGCCGGGTCAAGGGACGAATCCCTACCCGACATTTCAACCCGGATACATGCTGCTAGTTTTTTTGCCAGCTATCAACCTCGAATCTGGCAACCCCTTTACACATCGCCGCAGACGGCCTCAAATTACGTCTTATCGGCATCCAACTAACCAACCGGAAAGCTACTCCTCGTGGGCTCGGGATCTCCGGCGGGCTCTTGTGACAAAAGACGGCAACATGCTCACCCCCGATGTTGCAACTAGGCTGCCACTTACCGAGGATTCCAAGCAAATTTGGGACAACATCAGAGAGATGGTGGCCAACCGAGCACAAACTCTTCAGCATCACCTAAGCTTTGACCGAGTTGAAACAAGGGAACCTCTTAGTTACGCTTACTTCAACCGTCTCTCCTCCCTGTGGAACGGAGTGGAGTCAGCCGAGGAACGTCTACAGGGACCCGTTGCCGCTGAGACAATACAAAGAGATACAAGAAAGAGAAAAGGCCACATGGTTCTTACTCATCCTCAACGACTCCTTTTTAGCCTTACGAACTTAGATCCTCATGATGGAACCTCCACGCTGCTCGTACGCATTTACTAACTTGCTGTCCAGAGGAAAGTTGGCGCCTCGCCGTGGCCGAACATGCTCGAGTGGGAGAAGGATTGAGTCTTGCGGCCTTTCGTCCGACGTGGGCTCACGAGATGCTGGTCGAAGGTAGCAAAGTAGCCGGACACTCGGGATAGCCAAAAATGGGTAGTGCGGCTGCAGCAAGAAGAAAAGATGATGGAAACCCTAGTCCATTTCGAATGGACGGATGGGATTCACGTGGGCAATCTAACGGCTTGGATTCATGCAGCCCTTTGGACGATTCAATTCAACGCAGGGATCGGACGATTTGGATCAACATGCTGCAACGGACGGCTATAGATCAACCATCATCTTGGCCAAATCTGAGGGCTATTATCAAGCCACGTTAGCCCTCGTTTATAAGGGATCCTACAATTCACGTGGCACCACATCATCAGGAAAGGTTAATGGGCAAAATAGTAAATTTAAAAATAAATATTGTGAGTATTGCAAACGTCAACACTATATTGTTGATTTCTTACCTTTTACCCAAAAAAAATACTATATTGTTAATACATGCTGGAAATTGTATGGAAAGACTACTGATAAAAAAGAAAAAAAAAGAAAAAGAGTCATCAACTTATTAGGTCTCGACACAAAGGATTGATGGGGTACAACAAACAATTTCTCAAGATCGATTAGAATATCATCCAAATTTTGAATCAGTTGAAAATGGGTGACAAAAGTGCTGGGTTCTCAAGTACTTTCCTTTACGAGGAGAATTCTTTTTCTATCAATGCATGGATAATTGATACGGGAGCTAGTGACCACATAAAATGTAATGGGCATCTCTTTTCCCATGTTGAAAAAGCATCACAATCTCCCATATCAGTATGTCTTTCAAATGGAAACATCACTCAAGTCACCAAGATTGGTATTGTTCACCTTGGTCCACATTTTGTCCTCATAAATGTCCTATACATTCCTGATTTGAATTCAACCTACTCTCTATCTCAAAGGTCTACATAGATAGTTCCTGTCGTGCAATATTCAATTCCAACAATTGTTTCTTTTAGGACCATTTGACTAGCAAAGTGATGGGTTTGGGTAATGTTGCACAAAGACTATACTACTGGATTTATTCCCTAGGAGATTTAGAATTATTAAATAGAATCATTTCTTATAATGCTATCAGTAGAAATGAAAATCTCATTTTTCATTAGAGATTGGGTCATAGTGCACGTTTCCCTCATCCTAAATGCTCAATAAGTCCCTTGGCCAAACAATCTCGAGCATCTTTTCCAAAGAGTACATCTCGAGCAAATAGAATTTTTTCTTTACTTCATATGGATATCCAAGGACCTTATCATACCCCCATCGTGATGGCTCCGCTTCTTTCTCACAATTGTAGATGACTATGGGAGGGCCACTTGGGTATATCTTATGCAATCAAAGAGCCAAACATTTACTCATTTGTCGAATTTCGTTTCCTTGATTAAGAATCAATTCGATCAATTTGTGCAACGAATTCGTACGGATAATGGGCATGAATTTTTCACCTCTGATTGTACAAAATTCCTATCTCCTCAAGGGATACTTCATGAAAGTTCTTGTATTTACACTCCATAACAAAATGGGATTGTAGAGCGTAAGCACAAACATATCTTAGAAGTAGCACATGCATTAAAATATCAAACCTCAATCCTGAAGGTTTCTGGGGAGATTGTGTGGTGATTGCTGCCTATTTGATTAATCGCATGCCAACTTGTATCCTTGATGGGAAAACTCCTTTTGAAATGCTTTATAATAGCCAACCTAACAATGATCATCTCCGAGTATTTGGTTGTTTATGTTATGTGACAAATGTGGATCCTATGGATAAAATGGGCCCCCGTGCCACTCAATGTGTATTTATGGGATACCCGCCGCTTCAAAAAGGCTATCGAGTTATGGAGATTTCTACGGGCATTTCTTCATAAGGAGACGTCATTTTTCACGAGGATGTATTTCCATTTAAGGATATGATATCCTCATCGACTTCATCATCATCCCAAAGTCATAGGCCTTTTCTATGCGAAGAAGATTTATCCATGGCTTCTCAATATATGTTCGTTGCTCTAAAGCCATCCATTTCTATCTCGAATGACACCACTATTTCGAAGACGGTTTACCCTCAAAGTTATTTGAGGATTCTTCGCATTGGCTCCATCGTAACTACTTCCAAGTCTTTCCTAGCACTTGAACCAATAGTAGTTGAGCAGCCTTGACATTCTAGATGGCAAACTCGCCCACCCATGTGGACAAATGACTACATTTGTTCTACATTGCGTTCTCCATGTACGAAGTATCCTGTTTCTTCACATGTGTCTTTTAACCGGCTATCACCGAAACATATGTGTTGCATTAGTCGCCTCTCAGAAAAGCACAAACCCTCTTCTTTCCATGAAGCATCACGTGATCCTTGATGGCAACACGCAATGAAATCGAAACTTACTACCCTGATAGATAATCATACTTGGGACATTGTCCCACTACCTACACCGGAAACCAATCGGATATAGGTATATAAAATCAAGTTTCGGCGATGGTTTAGTTGAACAAGATAAAGCTCGGCTAATGGCTAAGGGGTTACTCGAAAGAATGTTTTGACTATCATGAGACCTTCTCACTTGTTGCCAAAGAAGTCACCGTCCGTTCCTTCTTATCCATTACAGCAATTCGAAATTGGTCATTACATCAGATAGATGTTCACAATGCCTTTCTTCACGGTGATCAAGATGAAGAGATCTATATGGAGCTTCCATAAGGATTACGCTGACAAGGGGAGTCTCGGGCATGTCATCTACACAAATCCCTATACGGATTAAAATAGACATCTAGGCGTGGTACACCAAATTCGCATCTGCGCCGACTAATGCAGATTTCGGCATTTTAAGCATGACTATGCCCTTTTTACATGGAATGAAGGTAATTCATCAATCTATTTGCTGATATATGTTGATGATATACTTGTTATGGGAAACAATGACTCTCATGTTACAAGATTTAAAGAATATTTGCATTCTACTTTCCATATCAAGGATTTGGAACCACCTAAATATTTTCTTGGCATTGAAATTGCCCGGTCCGATAAATGTATCAATCTCGTCGAGGAAGTTCATCCTAGAAATTGTTTACGAAGCTGGATTATCGCATGCAAACCGACTATCATACCAATTGAAAGAATACCAAGATGACTTCTCATGAATATGATTTGAACTCCTCTATCCTTTGCTCAAAGATCCATCAAGATTTCTGACTTGTTGGTAAATTAATATATCTTATTATGACAAGACTTGATATATGTTATGCTGCGATACTCAAATAATTCATACGTCCAAAACAATTCCATATGAATGCAACCCTAAAAGTTGTGAAATATTTGAAGGGATGTCCAAGACTTGGAATTTTCTTATCTAGTGATTGCAATATGAAGATGACAGCTTTTCGTGATACGATTATGCTACTTGCCGATGACTAGAAGATCTATTACTGGTTTCGCATCAAATTGGGAAAGTCCTTAATCTCATGGAAAATGAAGAAGCAATAATTGTGTCATTATCATCGATCGAATCGAGTATCGAGCCATGGAAAAACTACTTGCGAAGTGGTTTGGGAGGATTACTCTCGGATCTTGGGTTACGAGTTAGTGGACCAACTAAATTATTTTGTGATAACGATGCCGCACTCAAATTGGCAGGAAATCTAGTCTTTCATGAAAGAACGAAACATATAAAAGTTGATTACCACTTCACACAAGACAAGATCGGAGAAGGAGTCCTCGTAATGAAAAGAATTGGAACAATGGATCAACTGCAAACATCTTCACTAAGCCTATGTCGAGACAACATACTTACCTACTGAGCAAGCTAGGTGTCCTTGATATATAGGCCACTAGCTTGAAGGGAGTGTTGGAGATACAGTTCAAGATTGTGATCGTGGCATTGATCCTAATTGTGGGCTAATTGATTTAGTGAATATGTGATAGTTTTAGTAAATAGGAAATTTATAATTCTTTGTATATTATTTCATTTTCTTCTTTTTCATTCTTGCACTATAAATGAGTTAATGTAGTTGTATACAGTGAGATCAATATACAGAGAAATTCCTCATTTTTTCCTTCATTTCCTGTCATATTTTTACTCGATCTGTGATGTTCTCGAGGCATTTCGCATGCTTGGGTCATCAGGATCGGTAACGTTGCATTGTCGAGGCGTTTCGACATGATCGGCAGGAATGGTGGGATCGGTGGCATTTCAATAATCATCCTTCAGTGTGTCGTACCCTTGATCAAACTCGGATCATTTGTAATTCGGAGCACGTCGCCTCGACCCGTTTCAGGGTCGAAAATCGGGCCCAAACGCGAGCCCGGTCCTGCGCGGTCTCCAGAGGCCCATTTGTTTTGGGCCGCGACGCCGATCTCGGCCCAATCCCCCATTTCCATCCGGAGAAACATCCTCTCCACTCGCGGAACGGGGCGCGTGCAAGCGGATCGCCGTCTTCCGTCAGCCGAAACGTCGAGCTCGGTTTCGCCATTGAAGCCGAAGGCGAGAAGCTTCCTTCGTTTCCTCCTATCCTCGCCGGCGCTTTCCTCCCCTCCATCCCTCGTCAGATCCACCGGTGAGTTCACGTTCGCCTGTCCGATCTGACGGGCACTTGCGTTTTTCGTTCTCCTGTTTGTTTGTTTGTTTGTTTTTTTCTCGAGTGAATCGGCTTGCGTTATAGAGAAAGAGCCAGTCCTTTAGATTGGAGGCGAAAGCAGCGATCTTGAACTCGTTTGCATATTGGTCAGATAATACCCACCATGGAAGAAGGAGATTGCGTCTTTTTTTTTTCTTTTTTTTTTTGAGGTCAGTCTTTTTGCTTGGACATTGTAGAGAGGTGATATTGGTGATGAATTCTGGTTTGTTTGCACGGGGATTCATTCCAAAGAAATAGGGAAGAAAGAAGAAGAAGAAGAATTTGTATAATATAGAGCTGTTGGACTTGATTCCTTGGCTTTCAGAAATTCATGTCAATGGTTGCTGATGCTAAGCTAGTGTAGTTCTCCATTGCAGCGGATTCATTTCCATGTAAATCGTCTCGTTGTGCTGTTGCAGCGATGTTGAAGCGCGGGAGCAGATCGAAACAATGGTTTGGCGTTTGTAACTTGAGCGTTCCGGCTCTGGTTACGTATGCCGCACTGATTGTTTTAGCTCTGGTTCTGTTCTACTGGGGTGGTGGTAAAGAGCCAGTGCCAGTGCCAGTGCCGGCGCATGTGAAGCAAAGATGGGATAGGTTCGACTCTTCGGTTCAGTTTCGCCCTGTTGTGGAGCTCAGGAATGGGACGGATTTGATATCGCAGATACCCGATTCTCCGAAAGCAGTGCTGTTTATAGCTCATGGGTGTAATGGCAGAGCTATCAATTTTTGGGACAGATCTCCTACTTGCCAGCAATGCGTTGGTTTGCCTGAAGAAAGACTACTTGTGCTTGAAGGTCTTTCTAGGAAATTCGCCGTTCTCACTGTCTCCAGCGTGGGAAGATGCTGGACAATGGGAGAGGAAAGGTTAATTGTTAGAGATATCATTCGATGGTGGGTTGGGAAGAACAAGCTCGAAAAACTTCCTCTTGTGGCTTTAGGGGCATCCTCTGGTGGTTACTTTGTTTCTGCCCTCGCAACAAATTTGAGGTTTAGTAGCATTGTGCTGATGATTGCGGAGGGATATTTGATCAGATGGATGTACGAGAGGATTATCCGCCCACCCTATTTGTTCACATGCCCAAGGACACCATTAGACAGCAGAAGATAGATGAATTCATGCCAGATTTGAAGAGTAAGGGGATTGATGTTGCTGCAGTCGAATGTGTGGAGTTTCCTCTGTCAGCTAGTACTTTGGCTGATAGAATTCCTGGAGTAGATGAAAATGTCTCAGCCAAGTTATTTGAGCTGTTTCGTAGTAAGGGCTTTGTAGATGCAAATGGGTATATGAAGAGGGATGGGCGTGCTATGCGCTGGAAGAAGGCTCTTCAGGAGAATAAGAATATATTGCTGGATAGGCAACTGGTTAATCATGTCCAGGAGGAGTTGAACCTTGCATTTGCATATCATGAAATGACAAGCTTGCAGTCCGAGCAAATATTTAAGTGGTTTGAGTCTCACATGAGCTGATTTTGGCAGCAAATTTTTCCTTTCGTTTGGGATGAGCTTTGCATTGGTGCTTAAGTATCTAATGTCTGCTCTCCCCTGATTGCTGCTCTCCCCTGATTGCTTCTCATTCATAAAGCTCCGAACTGAACTTGGCCTGAAAAGTGTTAATGGACGCATAAGTTCCCTTGTTGAGTTTACAATGTGTAGAGACATGAAGCGTCAGCACTGGACTCTGACTGAAAAGCAATGCAAAACTGATCAGTCCCCGACACGACAACTGAACGTATGCAAATTTCTCCTCTGTTGGGTGAAAGTAATGCTGAATGTGAAATTGGATATTGTGAATCATATGGTGATCAACTGGTGTTTTTTTTTTTTGTTACCTCCCTTTATTCAACCAACTTTCTTGGTCTACCCTATGCACATCTGAACAGAGTAGCCCTCTTGGCACTTGACTTTGTAAGTTTTTAACTTCTCGAGGGGGTCACACGCCAAGAGGTAGATGGTGGTCTTTCTAGAGACATGAACTATGATTCAATACATGGTTTTGGGTACTTATATTCAATTGTTATCTCATCAAAGGTGGGTACTTGAAAGAAGCATCAACAAGAGATCTTTCGAATCACTATTTCTATGTTGGTCAATCCAATTGTTCCTTGAGAACAGCAATTAGATTCTAACCTCGCAGTTGTCTGAAAGATCACAAGACGTGACAGTAATCATCTCTAAATTGCTCAAATTCCATTCCCGTCGTCAACATGAATTACCTGGCGAACCTTCATATACTGTCCACCTAATTTTTTTCTCAGCAGTGCTGGAAGTAGAATGGCAGTTGTCCTTTTTCTACCCTCTTAACTTTCATTAATACTTGACTGTTGATTTCATCAGTCTGTAAGAAGAAATCTGATCAAGATACTACTGTCATGCTTGGACTTCAGTCGAAGAGACATTTCTGATCTTCTAGCAGATTCATCTCTCAGATGTATTTGTTTTACCGTATCAGTATGCTCATAACTAGTCAGAGAATGTTACTGGAGAAGAAGACACTATTCGATGAAGAATTAACCTTTAGGGAGATTACTTTAGGTGGAGCGAGAAAATATTGGGTGGTTCCGGACCACCAGGTCAGCATGGTCTCCAACCACTTAAGAAGCAACACATGGACGTGTGGGACCTGCTCACCAGCAAACGAATTTATGCACAAAAATAATTTCATTTCTCTCTCACTAACCTGCACACTAGCCCCATATGCTCTCTCTCTCTCTCTCCTGCTCTGCACACATTTATTTCTCTCATATTGTCTTTCCTCGTGCTTTCCTTATCTGAAGAAGAAGAACGAAGAGCAAACCTCTTTCCTTTCTACCGAACACTCTCAATAATTGAATCTCTTCCTTTGCTCTTAGATTTGACTAATTCGCACTCGTTGCTGCTCAGGCGTTCGTCAAACGGCCGTTCCCCTGCTGTCGCCAAAAGCACATTAAGGCTGCCCCTTGTGCGCTCGAAAGGGAGTGAGGCAGAGGCAGAGGGGCCGATGACTGCCCTCAACTGAGCTTCGGGTTCTCATTCTTCAGTAGCAAGTATGAGCATGATATCATTCCTAACAAAGAGAACCTGAATGAAAACAATGCAGAATCAACATAAGTCAGTAGTTTCTTCGACGTTTTTGGAGGTTTCAAATAATTGAAAATGAAATCCCCGAGAGCTTCAAAGGAGATGGAACTTCCAAAAGCATTTTGTCTCCAGAGATAAGTTTAGAACGAATGCGCTGCGAAAAGTTTCTTATTCTTCCCCTCCCCACTTCTTCTCTTTTCTTCTGTGAAAAATAGATGCGAAAGCATAATTCTTTTTTCTTTTTTTTTCTATGGTTGGAGAAACTGCTGCAAAGAGAGATAGAGTATCGATACAGACGAACAATTTGTGGATCTAGTTTCGTCTAGTCCACAAGATACCAATGCACCATTTCACTTAGGTGTGCAAAATATCCGGGAACCGCCCCGACCACCCGGGAACCGGACTGTAACCGCCCGTAACCGCATGCCCTTTGGGAACCGGTCTAGTTCTCGCTTCCAATTTTTCAGAACCAAGTGGGTACCGGTTCGGTCTCTGTTTCCATGGGCGGATCCGCTCACCCGGACCGAACCGGAACCTTTTTAATATTAAAAAAAAATTACTAAAAGAAACTCTAGATTAGATCTCATCTCCTCACTTCCTTCGTCTTCGGTTCTCTCTCTTGATCTCTTCCTCGTTCCTCCTAATCCTATCGCCATTTCGATTCCTCCCCAAGCGTTGACGCCACCGCCGCTGTTGTTCGCCCCCTCGCGATGGCCGCCACCCGCCACAGCCGCGGAAAATTGTTTCGCGACCATTCTGTGTTGAAAACCCGACCATAAACCTCCTCCCCTCTTTCCCAACTCATAGACCCGACTATTCTACGTTGAAAACCAAAATTGTTTCGCATCAAGATTGGTTCCATGGATCCACCTGGGAACCGGACCGGACCGGCGGTCTAGTTCCCGGGTGGATCCATGCAATAAACGAGTAAATCCTAATTTCAATTTTTAGGAACCGATCCTTAGCGGGCGGTTCTCGGTTCTAGATCGGAACCGTCCGTACGGACCATGCACACCCCTAATTTCACTTGGAATCTCTTACATGAGATTAACTAATTACTCTGTTCATTTGACATCGCCAAGAATAAAAGTATAGTTAGTACGTGGCGAGAAAGGGAAAAGGCCAGACGCAAAAGAAGAAACCGCCATTGGAGCACAACACAAGTCAGAGCTTTTCGATTCCCCATTATCAAACACAACCATCTAATAAAATCTTCCCTAGAAGCTTACATAGAAACATGCGCTAACAAGAATGGAGTTAGCACAATTTAAAAACCAAGAGAAAAAGAAAAAAATAAAAGGGCTATGTCAAATGTTGCCAAACCATTTTCTATACACAACCAAATCATCGTCTAAAATCCCGTCCTCTACACAACACCGACCCCTTCTTGGCCTTCTTCACCAGCAGCTTCACGCTTTTCGGCTTCTTCACCGGTTTCTTCTTCACCTTCGCGGCGGCAACCTTCTCGACAGCTTTCTTCCCGGGCATCGCCTTTGCAGAAGTCTTCACTGCTTTTGCTGCGGGCTTCAACTTCAGCTTCTCGGCTTCACACCCGTCGCAGCTTTCTGCTTCATAGTTGCTTTAGGCTTGGCGGCAGCAACAGCGCTCGCCTTGGGTGCCGCCGCCTTCGTTATAGTGGATTTCAAAATTTGGCCCTTAACTATCACCATACGTAAATGTCAGCTAACCGTTCTTGAGTAGTAAAATTGCACGAGAACTAGCGGTGGCAATCAGCCATGGACAGCGACGTGAGATAGAAGCCAAACGAGTTGCCTTGCCAATACTCCAAACTTTCTCTTTTCTAAAAGAAATGCCTCTTCTTCAATGCCCTTTCCCAAGCTCGTCCCCAAGTACTTGCTCTTGAAGAACTTCAGAGCCCTTGTCGAGGGGGTCACCAGCCCCTCGACCTCTGCTTTACTCCTTTTCGGGAGTGTGATAATGTTCTTCGTCGGCTAGGGCGGGGGAATGGCCGCTTGACGAACGTCGGAGAAGCAACGAAGGAAAGAGAATATGACTGAAATAATTGTGTGCGGAGCACGAGAGAGTGTAGGGGGCTAGGGTGTGCAGGCTAACGAGAGAGAAATGAAATTATTTTTGTGCATAAATTCGTTTGATTGCGAGCCGGCCCCACGCCTCCACGTGTCGCTTCCTGAGTGATCGGAGACCACGCTAACTTGGCGGGGACCAGCCAATATTTTCTCTAGGTGGAGCAGTTCTAGTTGTAGTGTATTGAGAGAGAGAGCGAGAGGGGAGATAACATATTTGATATCTGCAATCCTCGAACTGGTAGAGAAAACATTCAATAAGCATTAAGAATGTCCACAAACCATTCATCTCAGGGCTCTATATCACCCGAAATAAAGCTAAAAACACCAACAAACCCATAAAAAAAAACCACAAATCGACGCACAAACTGCTGAGATAACAATCCTACAAAGAAACATCAAAGAAAGGTCTTTCCACAGCTATGGTTCAATTCAATCCCTGGGCTTCATATGCCCTTCATTGGCGAGCCGGAAGAGGCGGGCCTGAGCTGCCGCAGCCGAGTTCGAGCCGAGCGCCGCGGTGAAGCGCTCTTTGACCTGCTGGGTGGTGTAAGGGAACCGGGCGTTGACCATGGAGTTGAGGAGCGAAGCTGTTCCTTCTCTGTAGAGCTGGCCCAGGCCGTCCGTGCGGGTGTTGGAGAGTGCTTGCATCAAGTTGAGGTTCGACGGGAAACCGGGCATGCTGGTGGCACCGAACGTGCCGCCCACGGTGCCCCACCACCCTAGCAGGCCCCAGATCACCCCTGGATGGGTCCTCCAGAAGCTGCAGTTTCGTAAATACCATGAAAGTGTACGCAATTTAGGTGTCGTGTTCAGAGACAGTAAATTTCATATCAAATCCGTGACGTTTGGTTACTATCCAATCTAGGTAATTTGACAAATCCAACTAAAAGACGCTTCCAAATTTCACTTGGTTAACTCAATTTTTCTGGTGATGTCTGATTCGACATGACAAAATCAAGTCTTCATGTGAACAACACACCATGCATGCATTTAACAAACATCTTCCCGAGGTTGCAAACTCACTTGCATGTCCCAGTGAAGGGATTTGAGTTCGGATCGAATGGAGGCGTAGGAATGGTGGGAGCGCTGGGGGTGCCCGGAATAATAATGGGGGTGGTTGGTGGGGAGACAATCACCGGAGTCGGTGGAGTGCCACCTGAAGCCGGTGGATTAGAGTAAGATCCACCACCGCCACCACTAGGAGTTGATGGGGGCGGGTTATAGTAAGATCGGCCGCCGCCACTAGGAGTTGATGGGGGCGGGTTATAGTAAGATCCGCCGCCACTGCCGCCACTAGGAGTTGATGGGGGCGGGTTATAGTAAGATCCGCTGCCACCGCCGCCACCGCCGCGACGAGGAGTTGATGGGGTCGGGACATGCGGCGGGTTTCCGCAGTTTTGGGTCGGCGGTGTGGGGGTCAGATGGTAGGGCGGCGTGCCTCCTTGCCCGTGCGGCGGTGAAGTCCTGTGTGGTGGACTGACGCGTGGAACTGCAGTCACCATAAATCAAAAGTTAGGATTCTAACTTACGTGTGAGGAACTAAGAACTCACGCATTCTAACTCGTCTACGTCATAATGAGAGGTGACGAATAGTTGAAATAGAAGAAACGAACTGCATGGGGGTGAAGAGCGTCTTCTAATGACAAGAACCGTCTTATATCGTTCTTAACAAGCAAGTCACACAAGGAAAGCTCCATGCAACAGGATAGTTCCAAGAAGGAAGAAAAAATGGTTGCGTCGTCGAGATGAAGATCGAAAATATGTTCATCAGTAGCATGTGAAGCCTCGTCTATGCATGTGTATTGATGAGAGGGAGAGAGAGATAGAGAGACCTGCAGGAGGAGTGCCGATATTAGGGTCAGGAGTGTAGTAGTTCTTATTTTCCTCAAAGCTGGCCTCACTAGCCACAGGAACGACCAAGTTCTGAGCTGCCACCATAGCGCAAAGGCACATAAAGAGACCGACGCTCCGGCCTTGCTGTTTCGCCATCTTCTTTTCTTTGGCTCTCTCTCTCTCTCTCTCTGACAGCACACAAAGAGATCAACAAGAAACAGAGAGAGCTCGGAAAGAAGAGAAACCGCGCGCTTGGGACTGATGCGAGAGGCTTGTGATGAAGCGGGTAAATATAAAAGTCGAGACCAGACACAGAGAGAGAGAGAGAGAGAGAGACCAAGTCTCAGTAAATAGAAGCAGGTCGGACGATGAGGTTAGTTGATGTGCTGCAGAGCGCATTTATAAGTGACATTAATGTTCATTACGCTCTCTTCACGATCGAGTGTGCGTCTCTGTGCGTGTCTCTGTGCGTTCAGAAGCGTTCTTGGCGTGAGACACAGCATGCAAAGTACGGTATGGAATGCAACAGCTATCGCTGTTATCTTCGCTCCATTCAATTCCCTCGGCGTGTCCCACGTTTGAAGTTCTATCCTTTTACTTCGACCGATATTCGTTGGATGATTCAGTTTTAGCAAGTCGGGCTCGAACATTCATTGTAACATGCTATTTTACAAGCATCTACTCTACTCGTTGGGAGGAGTTACTTTGTGAATCTTCGAGCTTGTTTTTCAGTTCATGTTTGCATAAAGAAGAAAAATGCAGATATGTTGACAACTTCACTCTCTTGCCATAACCTAACACTGCTCTTGTTTTCAGCAAGACGGTTCACCGCAATATTATTTTCATGATATAGTCTTTGATCCTTTGATGGGGTTGAAATATCTTCAACAAGGTCGAATTAGTTGTGGTAATGATGATCGAACTTCATGGATGCGATTGCTGATTTCACCGACCGACGACATTAACTTAGTGGCATCAACATTTACTAAATCCAACTTTCATAATGAACTATTAATAGAAAAGCCCACCATATATTTTATGCAGATACGTATAAACTATGACAGATCCAAGTATCTCCTCCATGCTAGAAGTAGCTGCAGTAAAAGGTACAAACATTCTTATGGAGACTTAGGTCAAATATCATTCAAAGCTATGGCCTAGACATGGAACAAGGACTTGGGTCCTTCTCAAACTTCCTGTAACAGAGCCAAATTCAGGCGATTCGCAATCTTGAATGTGCTTAATTACATGATGGATACCGCGTGGGGTGTGTTGGTAGGAGCACAAAGCCTTGGGATAACCTAAGTTATCA